>NC_056717.1:12923740-13223740 GCF_018831695.1 Puntigrus tetrazona | reverse complement strand
GCTTTTACTGTGCTTGCATGAATGAATCTGTAACGCAGGTTTGTGTTTACCTGGTCACTGAGTAGTATGTGTATCCCTGTGGGCCCCTGTTTGTAGACTTGGTTGATGTGGGACAGCGGCAGTGCCAAGACACTGGAGATTTTCCTCGTTAGCTCGCAAGCGGTCATCTCCTCTAGGTAAAGAGCGTGGTAAACTAAACAAAAACACAGACACACTTTAAAACAAGACCATATGTCCTGTTACATCTGCAGAACCAAAAGAATTGAAACAGGAAGGGTTAAATTACTAAACAAAACTAAAATTGCTATAAGATTCTGTTATTAAAAGTGGTTATAGAGAGAATGATGTCGGGTTTGAGGTAAGGTCTTGCTGTAATGTCAAATGTCAGTTGCTATGGTGTTGTGTTTCTGAGAGCATTGTGAAGAATCTGTTTTTTTTTATTATGGCATTTGCTGCATCCTTATCTTACAAACCACCCAATAATAGGTAAAGGCTGGTAAGCTTATTAATAATATTGTTATAGTTTTATTTTTAATATTTTATTTGAAGCTTTTTACATTTTACAATATATAATATATATATGTGTGTTTTTTTTATGTATATATTTTTCTTATGTCCACCAAGACTGCATTTATTTGCTAACAAATATAGTAATATAGTACATTATTATTACAATTTAAAATAACTACTTTCTATTTTAATGTATTTCAACATGTAATGTATTCCTTTGATGGCAAAGCTGATTTTTTTATTACTTAAGTATTTCGTGTCACATGATCCTTCTCGAACTCATTCTAAGAAACATTTTTTAATCATTAGCAATGTTGGAAACAGTTGTGCTGCTGAATATTTTTAGGCAAACATTTCAGTATTTGTTCATAAATAGAAAGCTCAAAAGAACAGCACCCTTTTTCAACAACTTTAAAAGCTTTGCTGTGAGTTTTGATCAATTTAATGCATCCCTGCTGAATAAAAGTATTAATAACAAAAACTAAGACTAAAAACTAATTTGAATGTTTGAATTAAACATTACGTTTGTTTAATGTCAAGCATAATGAGTTTGGAAATGGTAGAAAAATGCATTACACTATAACTAAACCCATTCGATTTAAGCTGATTAAGTTTATTGTCATATTTAGTTGACTAAAACTAAAAGAAATTCAGGTGACTTAAATATGACTAAAACTAAATGGCATTTTAGTCCAAAGACTAAAACTAAATTTAAATTTGCTGTCAAAATTAACACTGTTTGGCTCATGTCTGCCTAGCGATCTATCTTTGAACATTGTAATGTAACAGCCTAATGTGTTTAATTGTGTTTTTTTTTTTTTTTTTCTACAACTTTCCCTAATTTCTCAATTGAAAAATGTTCATTAACACGAATGCATTTAACATTGCCAGCTTTTGCCGTTTTACATTGCCAATGTCCAAAAAAAAAAAAAAAAACCGAGCACTGCCCTACATTTTAATTAGGTCATGCAGCTTACACTTTTTTCATTATGTGGTAATGAGTATCAGAAAAAGGACATGAACACCTTTTGGTTCACCATTTGCAGCACTTTGGTGGGAAGGTTATGAAAGTTCGTACAACAGATCGAGCGATTCAGTGCTGCACTGCGTGTTTGTTGTTGCAACACAGTAGATGTTATTTATTTGTTGTGACTGTGGTATGTCAGGAATGGTTGAGCAAGTCTCCACGATTGATATTTATATACCAGGTATGGATGTTGGACTGCTGTGTTCGCCATTTTTACTGTGGCCACGTTTCTCCAGCAGAGGGCTCTCACTCTGAGACGCCTCCAGGGACACGTACACGGTAAGTCTGGGACGCACAGCTCTGTACGGGACACAAACACGCTCAATTTTTTGGTTTTTGGAATTCTTTGGTTCACACATTCATAATAGTAAGATAACTCCCCAGTCATATATTAACATCACTTGATTTCTTTTTATTTTTTATCATACCTTGACTTAAGTGCATTGTAGAGTCTGATTCCATCAGCTGCACCACAAATTTGGACTAAATCCTCACGAGTTAATTTCAGTAGATCAGAACCTAAGATGAAAAGTCTATTTCATCAAATTGGTCTTGTTAATAACTAATTATAGTTTAATGATCTGTCTGTTAGGGCTGGACACTTATACAGATTTCCTTTTTCCCCAATGTATTCCGATTCAGAACTCTAGATTTTATTAAATTCCAATTTATCGCATTTCGACATTTCAGTTGGAATGCACTGTTTGATTATGTCTCTTTATGTATCTTTTTGAACTATTCATTCATATATATGCGTGTATTTGTACCCAGCCCTAGAGTACTTTAGTCTTCACAACTGAAACTGTGTAAATACCTGAGAAATGGGTGAAAACACGACTGTATGAGTTAAATCTGTTCTTAAGCAGCCACTTCTGTGCGTCTTGTATAGATGCTGTGGGACTCAGAGACTGCAAAAAAAAAAAGTTCACAGATGTATTTTTTCAGATGCAACAGAAAAACCAATGTAGATCTATAAGGCGTATTAGTAAAGATTAAATACACAAGCATCTACAAACCTCCATAGACATGAGGCTACCAAGATCCCCTTGATGGTTAGGTGAAGACGATTCGCTAAAACATAAGTACCAGCATTAGATAAAGTGTGACTGCGGTTCATGGAACAATGTAAAAGAAAAACAGAGACGCTTCATTAATGAGTCACCTGTCTGGTACTGTGCTGCTAGTGCTGTAGGTGTGTGTGCTGGAGGTGAAGGTCGGTGTAGCTGCTGTGTTGGGGTTGACGTATGCATTATCTGGCCATGGAGAGCACTACAATAACAAAAAGAGAGATGTGTGAGAAACAGTCCAAAGCGATCTAAACGGAACTAAATTCTGATGGAAGGGCTAAAGTGTGATCCGCCACACACGGATGAAGGACACTGGTCAAAACACAAGAATGGAGCATGTTTTTGAGTTTAGATTGAGAGAGTGGTTAACTCAGCAGAGGTGAGAGAGCACTTACACTTCCTCTTTTGCTTTTGGCGATGGAATCGCCGCAGTCTGCAGGAAGCGTCCGCTTGCTGGATTTCTTTAGCTCATGTTCTACAGCCTCCTCAATCACAGGCTCTAATCGAGTCTACGCAAAAAAAAGACACCACAGTTAAAAGACAGAAAAAAGAAATGTAAATTTGAAGAGTCGATTTTCTGACCTGTTTTGATACTATTGAAACAGGAAATTTAGGTAAAACATTAAAGGGCTTGTCAACAGCTAATTACTTGTTATAACCATTAACAATGATTTGATCTTGGCTAGTAATAGGTGATAAAATGGAAGGAATGTTGCTTAACTAAATAAAAAATAAATAAAATAAGTGGGAGTACTAAAACTCCAAATAAACTAATAAACCAACGCTAAACTGAAATATTTAGAAAACAAAACTAAAACTGAATTACAAAAATAAAGGCTAAATAAAAATATAATTAAATACACTCAATAGCATATAAATAATTCTAATACCATTTTTAAAATAAGGGAAAAGACAACCCTACAGACATTTGTAGTATTTATACTGTATGTGTGAAATGATTTTCATTGTCTGGAGATGGAGACTTCAGTCACATTTAATTTTATTTCATTTCATTTTCACTGATGTTAAACTAAATATAAAAGTCCCTGCCATATGGTGGATGTAACATGACCAGCTAAATGCTCTTTCCTTTATCTCAGCAAGCCCTTAGTATCAATCTAAATTAATCAAGGGTGACATATACATCTACGAAGAGGCTATTTTTACAAGTAGTAGCTAGTATTAGTTTTTCATTTTCTATGTAATGCTGTATCCATGTCAATAGGTGTCAGTATTAATAGGTGTCAAAACAAACAAAAAAAAAAACTTATAAAATATACTTATAAAAACTTATATAAATATTCTTGCCTCTGACAAAATAGTGGTGTCATAAGAAGGTTGATATTTCTCTTTTTCCTGCACAGTCTTTTTCTCCATCTTCTCTCGGTCAGTTTTTTGTTTTCTGTCTGCTCCCTTTGGCTGTCAACAGGAGAGTATGAGTTGCAGTTTAATATACACTAAAGACTTCAACGTCACATTTATGCTTCAAAACATAGCGATTAAGCATTCGATACACTATTGTAAACAAAAGGGTGATATGCATTCAGATCTACAATCCTCGACCAAACTAACTCTCCTTGCATTTAACGCATGTTTGCATGCATGTAGCATCACCTTAAAGACTTTGATCTGGCAGCTGGCGGAGTGCAGGTGCTCGGTGTGCTCTCCGCTTTCATTTTGTCTAAAAGTATCAATCTGGATCCGGAACGGTACTCCTTTCTCTCCGCCGTGTTTCCGCGGGGTGAACTCTGTACTGATGCAGTGAACCTTCAATAAGGGAAGGAGCGAAAGATAATTAACGTGGAAAACATGATCGGTTCCTGAAGCACTCGAGAAGATCCTTGGCACCCATCGCACTATTTCTGCACAGATTAGGATGTGCCAGATACGTTTTGTATCAACCGCAATGATATTCAGATGTTTGAAACTTAACCGAAGGTCAAGAGAATGTCAAAGAGCTAGTAGCCCTAATCAGACTCCTTCCAACGTGTCTGGGACTTTAATATCATCTTAAACATGTCTGACGCTATTGGCACAACATCTGCATAGCTCCTTTGAGTGTGAGAGAGAATTTCTGGCCAATGAGATTGTGCGTCAGACATGTTCTATTCATTAATTACACAAAACAGCTGTGAGGTTCTTGACAACCAGAATTAAATATTGACCTGAAGCATTATACACCAGTGAATGCCCAACTGCACATTCGTGAGCTCAGTTTTTACAGAAACTTAATTAGTAACATTATACAAGGACAACTATTAAAAAAAAGTTCCAGAGAAAACCAATGTAGAGCAAACAGTGAAAGCAAATTAAAGTAATATGTACTAAATATGGTTGTAAAAACACCAAAGTTTCAGTACTTGATATCCATGCAATTCAATTTCTACAATTCTTATTATCAATTTTAATACCACAGCAAAATATTGATGACAATATTATTTAATAATAAATGTTCTGTTATCTTGATCATTTAATTCAAGATAACAGAACCTTATTTTAAAATTTTAAAATTTAAATTGTTAATTACATTACTTTTTGAAGGTAATATTCTCTATTGCATTATTTTATTTACAAATCAAGTATGCATACATTAAATAAGTGTAAAATTGATTTTAAATTAGTGTTGATTTCCTTGTAAACTATCAACAGGTGTAAACAGAAAAACATGCACAGGGTTGCAACAAGTGTAACGAAACATTATGGCTGTAATGTTTCATTACACTTGTTGCAACGTTGTACATAATACATCAGGCTCCCCAATAGCTATTTGGAAATGACATTTCAAACTGAAACTCTAGTATGTTTCTGTAACCTTTAACTATACCAACATAGCTACATGTTTGTGGTTCGATCTTGAATTCAGGTTTACCTGTACAAACACAGACGCCCGCTTGGAGAGATCCCACAGGAACTCAGCGGCGTTCAGCTGTGACGAGTGTGTGCGGGGCTCAGTGATTCCAACTGACATGGGGATATCTGTAACAAACACATGATGCGCTGTAAAAACTGCCTCTCCTGGGGCTTTTTGCCGCTTTGATACTATTCGCCTGATGAATCAAAAAGACTGAGCTTATTGATGGCAGCAAACCCAAGTAAACACGTGATCTCTCACCGATGTCGAGGAGGCGGTCACCAGGCCGATTCCATTTCCAGCCCTCCAGCTGCTGGTGCTCCATGTACTGAAGCCTTCGGTCATGGAAAACCACCCTAACTATACTCTATAATTCACCCCAAACCAAACACACACAAACATAAAACCATCAGAACAAGCAGCACTCTTAAAGAGCCATACACCATACCGGTCCTTTCTGCACTGCTGCATCACGACGGTAAAACACGACACTTTATCTTAATTTAGTTGCGATGTTGTAGCTGGGATTGAATTTGGTGATGTGAAAACTAGTGACGTAACTTATGAAAATTAAGGCTGAACCACTGATGTTACATGGACTACTTTAAAAATGTCTTTACTAACTTTATGGGCCTTGAACACGTCAGTTGCATTGCTGTCTATGGAAGGTCAGAAAGCTTTCAGATTACAGGAAAAATATCTTAATTTGGTTTGCAATGACGAAAATTAATGACAGAAGTTTCCTTTTTTTGGTGAATTATCCTTTTAATGTGTTGCTCAAAACTATTTACATCATTAAAATCGCAGTTTTAGCCTTATAAAGCATCCATTCGCCTTGAAAGCTTTGTGACAAACCAACTATTTTAAAATAAAGCATCAACAAAAAATAATCTTAACAATAAAAAATATAAATAACAAAAACACCAAAATCTAAAAACAACCAGTATCATTGTACTGTTAATAAAAAACACGCACTGGTTGATTGGAGTTCTTCTGTAGAACATTTTTTTTTTCCTCTCCAATTTTACTGCAAACTCTCGACTTGAGTAATTCATTTAGCCAAGATGCTGTAGATTCACTGAATACCAGTGCGGGAGAAGCCACACCACACAAAACCACAAGTGCACTGCACTGATAAAACACACACAATCTCTCACCTTAACAGTCTTGTTGTTGAGTTCGGGCATCTCCCCTATTTTCCTATTATCAAGCAATCGGATCTCATACGACTGGCCTACAGAGGGAGAGGGGACATCACTGTATCATCTTCCCAACGAGGGTCTTGGTATACTAGAAATCTAGTTAATGAAAACCGTACCTTGGTTTAGGTAGGTGAGCGTCTCCTCGTGCAGTTTAACAGCAGGGGACGTGGCGGCACACAGCACGTACTGAAACGGAGGATTCTTGGTGTCGGACTCCACAGGAACGCTAACATCTTCCTGCTTAAAGATGGGCAGAGCCAACACGTCACTGAGGAAAACAAACACAAAGAAAAACAGATGTTACGAAATGAGTCGGTTAGAACCACAGAACCTATCAGTGTAGAAACGGTTGTCACGGAAACAGGGGAGTCCCCGTCTGCTTATACCTATAGACGCTTTAAAAACCACACAACAGCTCTCGCATACTTCTCAACCACAAACATTTAAATGACTGCTGGGAAATGTATTTACAATCAAGTATTTTCGTTCGTTTCAAATCAGCATATCAGAATGATTTCGGAAGGATCATGTGATAATAAAGACTGAAGATTCTGCTTTGCCTTTAGGAATACATTATATAAATTACTCAAACACAACAGGACATTTAAATCAGGGCTATCCGAACACGGTCCTGGAGGGGTGGTGTCCGGCAGAGATTAGCTCCAACTTGCCTCAACACACCTGCATAGAAGTTTCTAACATGCCTAGTAAGAGCTTGATCAGCTGCTTTAGGTGAGTTTAAATAGGGTTGGAACTAAACTCTGCAGGACAGCACCTTGTTGTTAAATGGTAATAATATTTCACAGCTTTATTTTCAACAAATGCAGCCTTGTAGAGCATAAGACTTCTTTCAAAAACAGCAAAAAACGTGATGGTAATACGCATACACTATTAAACAACTACACAATGTTTAGTCAAAACACATGATAATATTTTATATATTAGGCCATGGCTCTGAGCTCGACCCCGCTTTGCCACACTCACACATGTGTAAGTGGTATCAGGTCAGTGCAGTGACAGCTAAAGACGCTGAGTCAGTTAGCTGGCAGTCTGCTTGACATGACGCGTTTGTAACAGTGCGGCCCGCAGGATCCTCCCTGCCCACCAATCTGCAAGTGTTTTCTGAAATATGAGCAGCTCCACTGTAACATTCCGTTCCACAGCTGCTCATTCCACATGATCGCCAGTTAGATAATCAGCATCTCACACCCTCATTTACCTCAAACACAACACGAAAACATCACATTAGCACCCCGTCACAGCACTGACTTACAGACACAGCGGGAAAATAACAAGCGTATCTCCACGATATCTGGAGCTTGGACCTGTCTGACCCTGTTCGTTGAAAACACCTGCAAATGCTGAAAATGTCATATTCCTGTCCACATCTCATAAAAACCTATAAAGCAAAATAAATATAAAGGACAGCTGACAATATAGCTAATTTTACAGCATTTTGTGCAGTCTTTTATAACTGTGCAGGAAACTAAATGAAATATTTGTATTTATTTTAAAAATGTGTGTCATGGAACCATTTTAAGTGAACTAGTCAATGCAAAAAGTGCATTGACATGCAATCTTTTTTTTATTATTACTGAACTAATATTCGTCTGTGATCTTCTGAAAGAAGAAAGTCATATAGACCTTGGATGGCTTCAGAGTGAGTAAAATATGGGGTTATTTTAATTTTTGGGTGAACTATTCCTTTAAGAACTTACTATATAAAACCTAGAGACATTACAAGCAGGAGAGTGCCATAAAACGTGCTTAACAGACAATGCCATCTGCAAAAATGTGATTAAGATAAATAAATAACAGTCACTTGACACTTTCTCTAACTCATGTATGTATGTTTTACCCTAAAGTCTGTGGACAGGTTATGCTTCGGTGACCCAAAACCAGTGTCTGGTCCTCTAACGGCAACAGAGGACTGTGTCAACTGCAAATCTGCAGGGAGCTGGAAGAGTAGCAAGAAACTTGATATCACAGGGGGGGGGGAGCATGTGAACAGCCCTCTTCCCGCTGTCTCACACTACAGCGCTCCCACCACTAACAAATCCTCCACAGAATGTAAACTCAGCCACTGACTATACACTCTCACACAGAGCATTTCATACACTTGCATATGCACACTTGCAGAGTAGCAGAGCGCTCCAGGGAAAGTGCTGATGTTGCTCTTTCCACCACGGCCTCCAGAAGCCTGCCACATCCCAGAGTAACTGCTCCGTGGAACCTGACCCTAGGCGCATAATGTGTATTCCTATCATGCAGTGACCACATTTCAAACTCCTTGGGGCCAAATGGGAATAGCGAAGGCTGCTGGCGATTCGGATAAGCGACACATAAGAGTTTAATCATGCACCATCATTAATGTTAACGCATCGATGACATTGTGACAAACGCAGGGGAGCGCCGTCTGCCTCTTGCAATAGCGTGGATGCTGAAGCACCTGGCATGCAGTTGGAGTAAAATATAGAGCGTGATGTTGAGGACAGTTTGATACTGGTCAGATTCAACTGGTATAACGATGTTAATAGTTCATGAAAACAAGAAAAACAAGACATTAAACTGTGATATTTTCAGACTGTTTTTTTGACAGTGAAGGTGATCCTTGTCCGTTTAGTTCTGGTGTCAATTAGTAGGCCAAACTATAAAGTGAAGCAGGTGCAGGAAATGTTCGTCTTTTATTTCATATTTTGATTATATATTTCCAGATGCTTGGTCACATGGGTGCAGTAGGTTATTTCCTGTTTGACATGTGTAAGTAGCAGGTAACGCTCTACACATTTTTAATCTTTCTCAATTATCCTTTTAAGCACTAGTTTGTAAGTCAATAAATGTCTATAGAAAGTTAACGCATGAGGGGTTTCTTTTCCTGTTACTCAGCAGCTATTTGTTGTCGTTATACGCAAGACTAAAAACTAACTTTTTTTTTTTAAACACACGTCTGTGTTTGTGTGTAATTCTGTATGTTTTTTTATTAGCACAAATTCTGAGAGAGGGAGACAGACACTTATGTCATTTGCAGTGCTACAAGGGAGTGGATGGGTGCAGTTTCTTTTGGCGATTTTCTGCATTCGATTCTTTGACTGGTGGACCTTTCTTTGCAGAATCATGCTTGCATGATTTTTTTCCCCCAGAAATTCGCTCATACACTCATTTGTTTGTAAAACAAAAAAAATTGCAATTATTAACCATTAACCCAAATTAGAAAGTGAATGGGATTTTTGCTTCCAGAACTGAACTGACACACTCTACAAGTTCCCTCTGGAATTAATTTGGTTATATGATACAACATTTGTAACGGTATGGCCTGCAGGATAATACCCCCCCTCCTATTATTTGTGTTATTCAGAACAACTACAAAATCAAACATTACCACAATGATGGCTTTTTCTAACAGGTTTCCCAACCCAATCCCCTGTGCATCACTGGTCAGTGCCTCTCGCTCCCAGAACCATGTCACAGGTTGAATGTTTTGTAGAGAAATCACCCGTCCAATGACTTACTCATCTGCCTGCATAATAAACCGGAATATTAATATTTCATAAAAGTGGTATAACCCATTTCACCTTTCATTTCCTTACATTAAAGATACATAGTAAAGGCAGACGGACTATCTCGAGTGTATGACCATCATCTTAAATATTGCATCACCTCTTTCAGAGTATCCCTAACAGTACAGTGACGTAATCATAGCTTCTATGCGCAGTATCATATGACGTAATGGAGTTCAACGTCCGACTCGATCTCTTTAATCATTAAACGTGTTATTCACGAAACGTTTTAATTCCCTTTAAACAGCACAGGCCAAAACAGAAGATCTGAGCCCACCTGCTTAGATGAAAATGCAAACTGATTCTTTCTGGCTGTTAATTTCGCATCTCGGAACAGAATTCAAAGTACACCCTGTTCCAGGAAGTAACATTACTTCAATCGCGCTTGTTATCGTTTCAGTGCAACCACGCTATGGCTCGTCGAAAGGAGCGTGAGAGCACCGACCAACGCTCTACAACCAAATAAAAACAATTGCCAGGTCTCGTTAGCCCTCAGGACGGTCAGACAGCGTTAGGATGCAACTCGCTGTCTATTGTTTTGAGCTAGCTATAGCAACTCTCCTGTAGCCATATTGCGTCTAGCAGACGAGAAAAACGATCTCGCGCAGGGCCAAACGCTACATGATGGTATCAAATGACGAAATTGCAAAACCCATGCGCACAAACCGCCTGGAATCACAATATAAACACAGCGATCGAGACAGCTAGCCGACTAGCTCGCCGTCATAGATGCGTCGCCCCCGGCTTAGGGACTCTCGGGAAGCCGCTGAACGCTTTGCACGCTGCTCTAACCTCATGCTGTACGCGCCAGCCCCGAGCTCCTGGCCGATGCCAGACAAACTGGCATCGAAGTCGTGCACAAGCCCAGACTCGATGGTAGCATCGTCCATCTTCAGCACCCACGCCATGGCGCCCAGATCCTTCTCCTCCGACTCTAACCGGAGCGCCGCCAGCTTCGCCTCGTACAGACAGCACCTGCGCGGAGCTCGCGTTGCCGCAGGAGTCGGCTAGTCCTACTAGAGCTGGTTAGGTGGCCACCCGCGGGAAGGCTAGCTGTTGAAAGCAGGGCGAACGGCTCTAGCCCCGACCGCCGTGTGCCTCGCCATTGCTTGAGTTTCACAGTAACGCAGGCGAGAAATAACAGTCTCGGGATGTCGCGAAGTCAACTCGAACCTCCACGCGACACCTCCTCGTGTATTATCCGTTTCCAGCTCCCGTATGTCGCGCCGTGCACATCAGCAGCACATCATATCTGCATGCGATCTTCCATTATATAAAGCAGGGTGGGAGGACGCTGTTGACTGTCACCGCATTCACACGCAATGTCCGCTCGAGTAACTGGGTTGGCAGAGCTCGCTCGCTCGCTCAGCACGCTTTCGTCTAATCCTACACGCAGCGCGGTGCCTTTACGCTCGATGTTCTCCGAAAACGTTCGCCTAATTTCATCGTGGTGACCCGCCCGCTTGCTCTGTCGGAAGAGGCCAAAGATCACCGCACACGGACGCGGCCCTCTGTCTGCCACCATTCAAACCCCAAACGCGAGAGAGCCGCAGCAGGGATCCGGGTCTGGAATCTGTCAGCCAATCACGTCGCTCTGCGAGCCGCGCTCAACCAATCGGCTTGCGAGGATCTGTCGTCATCGTCTCCACGGCTAGCGCTCGGACGCGTCGTAGTCACTCTCGGCTTCCAAACAAAATATAACCTTTAACTTGCGGCGCATAAATTAAGCGACACGTCTCCTGGTGGAAGAAACGCACACTTGTTGAACACTTTCATCATTTAAATCACGTCGAATGCGTGCAAGTAAATAAATAAAGCTGAATAAATAAGATTTCCACTGATGCATGGTTCGTTAAGGTCGGGCAAATATGGCTGAGATACAAATTTTTGAAAATCTGGAATCAAATCATCATATATTGAAACAAATAATTTCGAACTATACGTCCCCTGCACGTGCACCGTTAGCTACTGCTACAAATATACTCATGTAAACCATGTGGTCCAAATATCAACGCAATGCTGTAATATGACAATAAAATATAGATATACGTTCAGTCCGATTGCTTTTTTGCTTACATAAATGAGGACCAGTAGCGTGAAGTATTCAGATCCCACTTTGCAGCCGTTTTTGTTCCCGAAATTCCATTCTGAAAACAGGGATGGTCACTTAAGGACATATTTTGGGTGTTTTTTTAACCTGGAGTTGTTGAGGTGGTCTGGGCGGGAAGGCAGACAGACCTTTGAACATGATTAGGTTCTCTTAAACAGACCACCAACCTATAAACAAAACAGCCTGGGGTGTTTACAGCTGGGAATGTAGCCGCAGTGCTGTGAGACAGCTGGGAAACACTTGATTCGTGTTTTTCGCCGAGGACAGTTGTGTCCTTGACAAACAATATCGCAGACTTATAAATAAATAATTTTCAGATGCTATGTATTAAGGTTCTATTTAGTGTCAGAAACAGCAGAATTTCCTATTTGTAAGGTTTGCAATAGCCAAATGAAGTCAACAAAAGTGCAGAGGATGAATACAACGACACTCCTCGCTGGTTTTGACAGCTCATTACAGACAAGCGATGTTATGTCATGTGAAAAAACAGTGTTCTAGCTGTGTTAGTGTGTTGATTTTAAACGCTTATTTCACCGTCATACTTTTATGGCTCTTGCTGGGTAATAAGTGAACACAATAAAAGCACACTAGCATACATTCAGACAAGGGTCAACTATATAACAAATGTACATTTGAACAGAAATGCCCATATATTTCTGATCAGGCAAGCTGTTAACTTTAAATATTAGTACATCTACATATTTTATCAGCACTACATTTGTTGACCAACACTGGTTTGCTTTTTTATTTATTAAGAAAATTGTGTATAATGAATTAAATAGCTACAATCTGTAATTTCACCAGGCTGAAGACGCTTTTCAACAAATATAAGGAGGATTGAGAGGCAGAGGAACTCGTCGCATCACTCAGGAGCGGCAACGAGAAAAAGTTACAGCAATACTAACTTATATGCAACTTATATGCAAAAAAACAAAAAAACAACAGTAAACATTTCGTTGCGTATATATGTCTTCGACTGTATACGTAAACAATACACAGAGTGACACTTCATGCAACTTGCAAAGAAAACAAAATCAACATGAATTCCGATAGAAATAGCAATAAAAGTTTTGTCCTTAATTTAACTCGATCAGCAGCGCCCGGTCTTACCGTGTGTTGTTGCTGCTGCAGCTGTAGGGCTGTCGACTCTCAAAGCTCCCAGCGTGCAGCTGCCAGAACAGCATTGCATTGCTATCTGCGAAACCCGCGATCAATCCTGAAAATCTAGCGACGGACAGCGACCCGAGCAGTCTCGTGTCGAGTCACGCCGTTGCTGTTGTTTATCAGCAGTGAACTTCACCCACCGAGACAGCGCGCGCGATCGCCCCTCCGTGACGCCGCAATATCGTTTCACTGCATACTCAACATGGGTTTTGGAAAGAATTTCCTGATTGCGTTCAGCAGTCGTGCGTTAGTTAGGATTGTATCGTTTACATAGAATTCAAATATTCAAATAAACACCGTTCTTTTTATAATTCCGTCCATTAAAGAATTCCACAAAAAAACATCAAGCAGCACAGTTGCTTCCATCATTAATACTTCAGAATAGTACAAGGATTTCTGAAGGATCAAGTGACACGGACTGTAATGGTAATATTTCTTCTTACTTCTTACTGTACTTCTGGTCAAATAAATGCAGCCTTGGTTTAAAGACATGAAAACATATTATGGTCTCAAAAACATTAGTGTTTTTTTCCTATGAAATGAAAATCAATGGTCAAATGTTGTTTGGATTCCATTGTATTTTATGGACAAAAATGGTTGAAACGCTATTAAAATATATGTCCCACAAAAGAAATTTGGAATGACATGATGGTGAGTAAATGTTAAAATTGTGTCAAATAAGCCTTTAAATCATACTTTATTTATTTTACTTATTTTCAAGGGTACGATGTGGCATTTGTGACCCTGGACCACAAAATTTAGATATTTTTTTTAGAATGATACATAATTTGAAAGCTGAATGAGTTTTTTATTGATGTATAGTTTGTTAGGATGGGACAATATTTGGCCATGATACAGCTAGAAAACAAACAACAAATCTGGAAGCTGAGGGTGGAAAAAAAAAAATCTAAATATTGAGAAAACTGCCCAAATGAAGTCCTTAGTAATGCATGTTACTAATCAAAGGTTAAGTTTTGATATATTATTTATTCTTTACTTGATACAAAATTTTTGGCCTTTAAAAAAAACATTTTGGCTATATATATATATTTGCGCTCCCAGGTCACATTTAGAAAAACAACAAGGAGACATTTAGTTAATTACTGTACATTTTCTTTATTTTAATTTCATCGTTAGCACAGTTCTAGAAATGCAGCGGGAAGAAAGAGAACTTCCTTAAGGGTGGAGAAAGACCGACACTACAGGAAAGAAGTGACAAGACAGTTGCGGCATTTAGATGCGTAAATACATTTCTACAAATTTCCCATCAGAGAAGAATGACACTATGCTACTTAAAAGAATCCACACGCCCTCAGGACATCACGAGATCTTCTTGAATATTCCTTTGTTATGGTATATATAGATACATATTGCCTATGTGGTTCGGTATCACATGTGGCCTTGCTGCGATGAGAATCTCGGGAGTGCGGGGCGACTGACGCGTGGCCCGCTAAGCCATGTTCGCAACCAGATAAAAAGGTTCAGATTTATTCGTGACATGCATAAAGCCAAGCAAAGTATGTCTTATAATAGAGCAAGCTGGACCAACCGCTCGCTGTTATGAACTGATATGACCGTTAATAATAATAATCGATAGTGAGCAATTAGGAACGTTAATGACGTGTCGCTCAGACCAAGAAGTTTTGAACTTCATCTTAAAAATCTGAGTTTCTCAAAAGCTCTTTGATAAAAAGAAACAATTTCCATGTTGCACAAAATGACACCCACGACACCCCCTCTTTTTGCTGGGTTTCCGCCCTCCCCATCTGACACGCACACACACACACACACACACACACACTCGTACACATCTTCTCATTGACAAGGCAACAAAACTACATCAGCAATCCACCATCTGTGCCACAGATAGCGGTTTCTCGGACATGCACACGGAGTGACGGTGATCCTAGTTTGGAGGAAGAGTTTCAGTCCGACGCCGTTCCTCGACGCACATCCCACTGGAAGGTTTTGTGGGGCCGGAGGAGGGTGTCCAGCGGTGTAGGTGTATGCGGCTTTGTGTATCTGTAGGCAAGCGTGTGTAGGTGTTTGTTTGTTTGTTTGTGTATGCATGTGAGTTAAAAAGCCAGCTAGGGTCCCCCTGCACTAAGAGAGTGCTGTAGTTCTGAATGGTGGCGGCACAGCTACAGGCCCTGCCCTCCCACATCTGAAGACTGGTCGCTTCCGCTGGAGCCGCTCTGAGCTCGCTTTATGTACAAATTCAACAGTTTCAGCTGGGAAGAGAGAGAGAGAGAGAGAGAGAGAATGCACATGTTACAGATGTTTTTGAAATATAAAGCCGATAGAAAAAGGGAAAGGGGTTGGGTTTTGAGAGAGGAAACGGCTCACCTTGCTGCCAGACAGCTGGCTGAGGTGAGGTTTCAAATCCTCTCCGATGACAGCATAGATGGCCACAAGGCAAAATACGCACGCCTTTCGTACACTGCTCTCAGAGTTATCATAACCCTGCAAGGAAGAGCAAAAGATCATCAAGCAGGGGCCGTCATAGTTACCTTACAGAGTGCATGTCAATGGATTTTGTTTGTTCCTAAATGGGGGCTCAAGAGGGTTAAAATTATGTACAAGTCAACTATCCAAGTTTGATAGTATGTTCTACAGCAGGGGTCATCAAACTTGGTCGTGGAGGGGTGGTGTCCTGCAGAGTTTAGCTCTAACTTGCCTTAAGACACCTGCCTGGAAGTTTCAAGTAGACCTAGTAAGACCTTGATCAGCTGCTTTGATTAGGGTTGTATCTAAACCAGCTTGTAGCCTGACATACCATCCAGCTGAAGTATAGAAAGTCATTAACTGTAATTTTATACAAGACCACGGACTACAAAACCAATCAAGTTAATTTTTTGTAAATTCAGATTCATACAACATCTAGAAAAAGCTAAATAAATAAGCTTTCCACTGATGTATGTTTTGTTAGGGTAGGACAGTTTACATCCACTAGTTGTGGAATCTGCTAAAAATTGACAAAATTGCCTTTGAAGTTTTCCAAATGAAGCTCTTAGCAATGCATATTACTAATAAAAAAATGTTTTTACAACATTTACGGTTGGACATTTACAAAATATCTTCACAAAACATCCTAATCATTTTTGGCATAAAAGAAAAATCTATAAAAGTACAATCACATATCCCAAATATATTTAGCTAAATAATTAGGAATGGGAATAGTGAATAATTTAACAATTCTGGATCCAAATTCCTTAATGGTAAAGTACAATGATTTTAAAAAGATAGTTAACCCATAAATCATTTACTTTCTCACCAACAAACCACAAAAGAAGGTTTTCTGCATAATGCTGGCATTCAAACAGTTTTGGTGACAAATTATGTTCCACAGAGGAAAATAAATAAATAATGACTTTTTGGGTGAACTAACCTTTTTAGTCTCACAGTTGAAAGCGTTGTTTAAATTTAGAAACTGGACTCATTTAATTTATTAGTTCTATAATTAGTTCTCAAACCTAGTGTATAAAAAAAAAAAAAAAAAAAAGCATTTACCTGAATGAGCCCTGGGACGATCTCAGGGAGCATTTGAAGGAGACCCTCTTTGGGCAGCCGGTCAATGACTTTGGTGAGCATTTTGATGGCAGCTAGGTTGATGGGGTAATCAGCCGACTGGATGATGGGGCACAACACCTTAATACACTGATCGGGACTTATTGAGGTCGCCAACATAGCCGCTGCTTCTTCTGCAGCCCGTACCACCTGATACAGAGACAAAAGGACATTTTGTGTTTAGGTTTACATTTGCGCTTCAGTCTGAGCTGTCAGTCTGTGCTTGTGTCGGGAGCCCGGACCTCTTTGTGCGGGTCTTTATGTGCTTCTAGGGTCTTCATAATGGTGAGCTCCGCATAGTTTTTAAAGCGCCACGGCTGCCGGTTTAAGATCTCCTTCAGCACCCGCAGCGCTAATGCCCGAATGACATGCTAAGACAGAGAAAATTAAAGATCAGCAAGATCTCCTCATGATTCAGATTAGAGCGGGTTCACAGCAGTGAGCGTATGTTTGCATGCACCTCTCCATCCCCGAGTGTTTCTAGGAGCAGCAGGAGGATGGTTTTGAAGTGCTCGTCCCAAACATGCAGTTGCGTTTCTCTGATCAGCCGCATTAGCTCACACAGAGCGGCTTTCCTCTCTTCTACCCGCTCGCTGTGATTCGACAGCTCTTTCAGGAGTTCAGCAACCACCTCAGACTGGTCCACGCCGCTGTCTGTAACACCAACAGCAGAAAGGAAGTCAGACCCACACATGTGCGCACTTCACAAAGCAGCTACAAATAGCTATGGAAGTGCTTTACCATCAGTGAGGGACTCTGCATCTTGGTCTGCATCTTTCAGGCTTTTATTGAAAGGGGAGGAGGTGAAAGAAGAGTCCGAGTAGCTGACAGGCTGGTATTCCCTTGTTGGGCGGGGACTCGAGGAGAGGAGTGGCATAGTATTTAGCAGAGAGGTCTTGTTATCCAGCACCGTCCGACCAGAGTCTGTGGGCTGATCACCACCCTGCACAGAGACACATTCATAACACATCCGCGTTATAATTTAACAAATCATTGTTACAGACTTATTACACAGCTCTCTGAAATACTTAATTCTAATTGGTCAATCTTGATGAAAATTCTTCTTCTTAACTATATGCTTGGTTTTAATATCACTCCTTTTATGCACGCACAAATTGGGATATCAAAATTGCACTCTTCGATTGGGATTAGTTATATATTATTTTAGTTTCTTATTTTGAAATGGTTTTATTTTTACAAAAAAATTATATGATATGATATGGGGAAAAAACCCCCAAAGGAGTACTCAACTGTATTAATATTTAAATGATTATAATTAAACACATTAAAAATACATACTCTGTAATACAGGAGTTATACTATGCTTTCATTAATCAAACAGATTTTTTTTCATGAATATATGGTTGACCTGAACAATAAAAACTATAATCACACATATGGAAAATTATTTTGTTAATCAGGTAATCTACTGATTATAGTGATTTTTTTTTTTTTTTAAACAAACAAGCCTTAGTAATTTTAGTATGACTAATGACTAAGGCGGTAATAATTAGCTCAAATAAAATATCAAAACCAAGTAACTACATGGTTTTATTGAACAACACTGTTAAAATAAATAATGTAATATACACATACATAATATGAACATAAAATGTTTTTTTTTTTTTTTAAATGCATGATGATTTTTTCCACAGCCGAACAATGCACGCCGGAGATCCGGCACAGTGCCAGAAAACTTTAAGCCCTGATAATACTAAAAGTGTAATTATTTATTTTAGTAACAAACTAATATAAATAAACCATATTTAAATTTTTTTAACCTCATTCCACTATTCAGTTTTGTTTGAATAGTGATCCATACGGAATAAGTGTGGAATAAAATATGAATTAATATATTTTTAAATAGGTTTTGTTCTGATATATTCAGTTTAGCGTTCTGTTAAGGTTTTGTCATTTTCTTTTAAAAATTTCAACTATTTTGTTTTATTTTGTCAACCTTATCTTGCTCACCTCTTCTCCACCATCTCCATCTCTTTTTCTTGGAGGCTCCGTCATGTCCTCTTGGCTGCGGACACTAAAGTTCTGGATGGCCTGACTGACTCCTCTCAGGGAGCTGTAGATCTCCTCAGAGTTCATGTTCTCTGTATCATAATCAAATGCACTGTGCACACACACAAAATGACATGGGACATTAGATATGGAGAAATGCTGAGCAAACTCAAAATGATGTTTGTAGTTTGTAACTCAGTGGCATACCTTGGTGAAGGTGTGTTTTGTGATGTATTGGTAGGGGACGTTAAAGGACTCGACCAACTGGCTGGTGATCTTGGAGTGTGTCGGGTGAGCGGGCTTCCCATTGGAGCCTGCAAGAAAAAAAAAAAAAAAAAAAAAAGATTTCTTAAGCTGATGATACACTTGGTAATTTTTCGGGCAATGTTTCTACTTTAGTCAATGTTCTCTCATTAGGCAACCAGGTGAGACACATGGCTTGTGACTGAACTACATTATCCAGATAAAAACGTTACACATTCTCAGTGGAAAAGTGCCCAAGCAACATTGCTCAAAAGAGTTAAAAGTCATATTTTATCATCAGCCTTAAGGATATTTCACATTACACCAAGTCCAAAGTTCTTGTGCAAAGTTTTTGCATGTTAAAGAATAAATATGACCTCACGTTGTGTCTATCACATTTATACATTAACTTCAAAAATTTCTTCCTTCATTTAAACAACCAAAAAAATCAGATCAGATTTGATTTTCTGTGTGTTTTGATAGAAAAGCATGAGAAATGCAAAAAAAAAAAATCTGTTTAGTTGTGTAGTTTGACCAAAAAAAAAAAAAAAAAAACCAAAAAGCCCCTACAATAATATTAACAGTAGTAGTATTTAACTAATTATATATATAATTTTGTATTGTAAAAATGTATTTATTGTAATTTACCCAGTATAAAAATAATACTTTTATTTACAGCTTACAGACTTATTTATTTATCATATTTCATATTCCTCAAGCATGTTCATGGCTAATTCATACATTGCATATTAGTAACGCGTTTATCACCTGGGATGTGTTGCCTGTGTTTCGTAGGTGGTTCTGCAATAATTTGGTGGCTCCATCCTGAAAGGTTTTAGGCAGTGCAGCTAGAAGCATCGTGAACTCTGGTGTGTTCAGCTGGAACAGCGAGATCAACACAGACTGTGCTGCCTACAAATCAACAACAGAATTCATCAGAAGAGATCGAAAACTAAATATAAGTGACCTGAGAGCTCACATTATTAGGCTGAAATCACAGGAAACATAATGTGTGTAATGTCTCATCTTGTACCTTTCTGACGTCGGAGCTCTTGGGTTCGGTGGTCCACGTAATAATACGCGACACTGCCAGTCTGGTTTCGCTCGAGTTGACAAAATCCTGTGGCTCCATTTGTAGTGTGAGTGTTTCTATGTACTTCAAAATGGCCACCTTCACCTGAAACATTATCCTCGTGTTACAACTGTGCAACAGATTCGACGAAGGCATATTATGTCATTCAACCGTAACATTCACTCCAGAAGTTTTTACCTCAAATCACAAACTCTCCTTCAATCAAGCTTTTCCACAGTCAGAATCAAAACACCATCACCGCTGCCGCCCACCAGTTACAAGCAAGCACACAAAGTCACACGTTCACAGCTGCTCTTAAACCCATGAAAAGAAGCAAGACGGCAGGGAGACGTTGGAGTGAGCGTGATGGGTGTGATTGGGCTCAGCACAGCGTTTCAAAGACAAAAAAGCTTGTGTCTCAAGAGTATTTGTGTTGCCAGCGCGTTGTGTCCTGCTCTCTTTCAGTGACGTCCCTCTCTCTCAAACATCATGCCTTCAATAAAACAACCTGCTACTCTCAAGACCCCCCCACCCCCACGTTCTTTCTTTAAAGCGCCCGTTATCAAATTAGACATTTTAAAATGTATTTATTTTGTGATTATAATGTTGAATTTTCAGCGGTCATTACTCCAGTTTTCAGTGTCTCGTGATATTACAGAAATCATTCTAATATGCTGGTGCTTAAAGAATATTTATCATCATTAATGTTGAAAACGGTTATGCAGTTTAATTTTTTTTGTGGACACTGTGATATATTAAGGTTCTTTAAAAAAACTGAAATTTCAAAAGAATAATATTTATTTTAAATAGAAATCTTTGAAAAATTACATGTCCTTACTGTCACTTTGGTCAACGGAATGATTAATTTAATCCTATTGACCCTAAACTTTTAAACGGTAGTGTAGGTCGAGAAGAAGAAGAAAAAAAAAAAAAAAAAAAAAAAAAAAAGAACTTGCCACTAAAGCTTCATCAAAATAAACATGCATGCAATGGGCAGAGTTCTCAAGCTGTGAACTATGGGTTAAAATCTGATCGATCTGTGAGTTTCTGTGGAAGAAGTACATCCAGAAACTGGATTTAAGTTGAGCTAGCTCAGCTGTGGGATTTTAGTTATGGGAGCTGCGCGTTATAGAATTGCTTCCCCTGAGTCTCACTGACCTGTACTGTTTGGTTCCACACTTGGCTATTTTCCTGCAGTGTGCAAACATGCCGTCGCTTTCTGAGGGGAAGCAATTCTATAGCCCCGCCCCCGTACCGGCAACAGCGCCTTTTCCCCGGCTTCAGAGAGAGAGAGGGAGAGCACATCAATGAAAGGAAGCCCCAGACAGACACGCAGATAAGGGGAAGGACAGAGGGATAGGAGGGAAAACTGGACAGGATGGGATATTAAGTAATAGTGCTGAAATAAAGATGAGGCAGATGAAGGGGAGATGGTTTGGTTAGAAGGGAGTTGGGTCTTTGCGTGTGTGGACATGGGAAACGTGGTTGTAGGATTGGCGTAGGAAAGTGTTTCCTAAAAAATATTGTTGTTGCAGCTGAAGACAATGCAATATATTACAAAACTCCTATAAATTAAACTGCGAATATAAAATATGCTATTTTTCATTCATTTCTTTTTTTAAAACAATATTGTTATTATTTAACTCGTGATCTTTCACTGTTGATTTCCTTTCATTTTACATTTAGACTACCTTTGGTGTCATTGTAAATTCAGCAACTTACAGTAAAACTATTAAAAAAACAGGGAATTAAAATAAAGCTGGATTGAAATAAAATATTTTTATATTTTAACAAAAAGCAAACAATTTTTTTTTTAAAGAAAATAAAGTTGAAGCACTGACAAAAAATAAAAAATGAAAAAAATGAAACAGGAGTACGCAAAAAAAACAAAACAAATAATTTGACAATTACAGACTGAAGCAAAAATGTAAATATTAATACAAAAATACTAAAATAACAGCAACAAATGTTCCCTTGTCAACTAAACTGAAAATAAGTTCAAGCATTAAAACTAAATGAAGCTATATAAATAAAAAACCTATATAATTAATATATAATCATATAAAACTATAAAAACTATATAATAATATAATTATAAAAATGACAACATGACAAATTTGAGGAAATACAAAAATAAAAGCCAAATACGAATGAAATATGAATAAATACTATAATACTATATAAATAATGCAAAACAACACAGGCACCCTATCAATAAAAAGTCTATTTTATATAGTAAAACGGTATCAACTGAACCATTTTTGGACAATTTTTACAACACATTAACAATGCAACAACTAAATCAGTGGCTCTTCAGATTCAGTTGAGGTGAAGGGAAACACTGTGAGGTAGAGGTTGGAGATTCTTATGCAAGGCAAAGTCCTTGTGGCTTGCATGAGATTTTATGGAGGGATAACAAAAACCAAAGTACACACTGACCCAGTGCATGACATCCTGTAGAAAAATCAACAAGCACTCAAGCTAAGACCTGGCAGCGGCAATCCAAGTTACTTTACGTTCTCTGATACCAGCATGTTGCACAACACTATCAAGCATAGTCGCTCATCCACACAGTGTAAGATGATAAAGTGTCTCCAAAAAAGCACTTACCTTTAAGTTGGGTGTCTGTGTTTGGTCAACTGTGAATCTCATTAGGATAGTGAACTGTAGATCATTCGGGAAAGATTCTCTGAAGAAAAAAACACAAGGAATAAATAAACTGAAATCTGCGGACACTTTGTATCAGAGCATGGCATAAATAATGGATTCCAGCTTTCCTTATAACATACCTCGTGACGTCTAGGGCCTTCTGTACTTTGGCTTGTACTGAGCCGAGCAGATCCGCTCCCATTTTCTTCAGCAGCTGTGTTAGTAAGACAAAGAGCCAGTCCTGCAGATCCTCCTTATGAACCGCAATGAAGTCCACCAACGTTTCCAAAAACATGCTGAACACCTGTACAAAACAGACATCAGAAATACAGAATAGCAGTTAATTCAGTAAAAATAAATCAACGACAGAAACAATCATTTTGATTCATGCATTTCTCACTCAGTCAGAGCAGGACATTTGTTAAGAGTTAATGGTGCAATGTTTTTGTCTCCCAGTAGGAAAATGCCTAGGCAGTGCCAATGCAATCAACACACCTTTACCTAAAACTGTGATGTGCAAGATATAAAAACTTCTGATTTGACTCCAGCTGAATAGCATCAGTTTATAAAGGAAAAAAAAAAATCATTAATAGTGACGTAGGGAAGCAATGTAAAATAGAAAGATATGGTGAAGCTGAAAATAAGCTTTTCAAATGGCACACTATGATACGACTTGTAGTTTATTTAGTTTGAAAAAGGCACTACTTAAATATTTGCCTACTTGGGATTTTCAGAGATTTTTGCCCCTTTAAAACAAATACAATGTAGAAATGAGCAAAACTGCATGCTAATTGTTACTAATATTGTGAAAGATCAAACATCCAAACTACTGATGTTTACAATACAGAAACGTTTTTAATATTCTTGATTAGTTAACAGCAAAGCCACAGATTAATAGCAGGATCAAAAACATATTTGTCATCTGTTAGGTGTCACTTTTTCCTCATCCTATTACGTTACTGATTAGTACATTAGTAAACTAGATTGCACTGTTAATGCTCAGCCCCAAACACAGCCAAAAACTGAATATATGCTTTCCAGCTATTTATTATTACAGAAGCAGTTTATAGATACTGGCATTGCATAAAAACGAACACGCAACACCAAAGATAAATAAATGAAACATTTGCACAAAAGTTAACCACACTTACTCTCTACAGTTCCACCACAGGGTAAGGCATGAAAAGAAACAAACACACTGGTGAATGTTCGTAAAAATATATAAAAGATAAATGCTAAGCATTTGCAGAACCATTGGGAACAACATAGAAATGAATAAATATATTATAGAAAAAAAATATGTCATGACACTGTAATGAAAGGTTTATTCATCCCAAAAATGTTCATTCTGTCATCATTTACTCGCCCTCATGTCATTCCAAAATGCACATTGTACATGTATGTGCTCTTCAGAAGATGTGGAATAAACTAAGTCCATATGCTGTATGCTTTTGGAGTGAGATGAGGGTAAGTACATCATGACACAATTTAGGGTGAATTAGTCCTTTAAGGAAACCGCTTAGACATTAAAAAAGGAAAAAATAAGGCACCCTTTTGAAACAAAATTACTACTGACCAATAAAAAAATGGGAGAAATGGTATGAAATCCATAGGCAATGGATCCATTTGCAATGTAAAAAACCTTTTAGTTATCCACATAAAGGAATCCAGGGTTCTCCATACACCTAAAGAAAAGCTTGGGTCGCTGTAGAATGTGATTGTGTTGGGCAGGAGTGTAGAATGACTTCTGTACCTTAAAAGAGGCAGAACTGATACCGGATTCTGCCGTGCCGAAGCCTCTGGGATCACGCTGCAAATCAGAAACAGTGGCGGGCCATGAGGCATGAGCCCAATAATCAGATAAATGGGGCGGAGCTACGGCCTACCCGACAAGATACAGAATGCCAGAGGGAGGTTCCAAGACGAAGAGAGACACCTCAAACGTGGGTTAGTCTGTGTGCGTGTAGGACTGGGCTGTCAATTTAACCAATACTTTACGAGTACAATTTAAAATGTATAGTTAAAGTTATATAGAAAACAACATCAGTGCTTACACTGAAATCCTACAAGGCTTTGCTGAACTTTAAGCAATCTCATTTTCTCACGTTCTTCCTAATGGTTAAAGATTTGCATGAAATTTGAGTTGATAGGATATTTTTCTTTTGTGGGGGGGAATTGTGACAGTCCCAGTATGTGTATGAGTGAGTGCAAGCAAGAAAGGAAGAAAAAGCTACAGAGGAAGTTTGGACGTCGGGCGTTACAGTGGCCGAAAAAGAGACGAGCGAGCTGTCTGAAACCAGAAATCCAATCAAACCAAACCATGCGATTAGCCACGGTCTTTAACCCCAGAGTTAGTGTGCAATGCACATGCCTGAGAGTGTGGATCTGTGTGTTTGTGGCGAGAATACGGGCTGTGGGTGAGGCAGAATCCGATCCAGTCAAGCGGTTTTGTTGTGATGCAGGAGTTCATGCCTTGCAGAAGTGCGTGTGTGTGTGTGTGTGTGTGGTGTAAGTGTGTTCTGGAGCTTGAAAGCGGCAAACGAAGGTACCTTGCTGTGTGGGTCTGCAAACATCCTCGTAAAAATTTCACACAACCTCTTCAGCTCAACACGGCTGCAACAGAGAGAAAAAATAAATTAAACACTTTCACCGAACATGAATCAGCCAATTTAGAAAAGCTGGAATGTGAAAAACAGTTGCACCTCATTTCGAGTTTGAACGGGTTACCTGAGAGTTCGTTGGTTTTTTAACAATGCCTGCAATCCCATCAGACCTTCTTTTCTCTCAGACCAATTGGCAGAGGCACAGCGATTGAGCACTTCTGCCACATCCTCAGTCTGCCGCATATACGTTGGAATGCTTCCATTCCGGGAGCTGTACGAACGCTCTGAGCACGCACTGGAGGCGTCGCTGTTTGCATCATCATCCGAGTACATCCCATAGGTGTCATACCGCCGTCGAGCTGGTTTCTTCTGCTTAGAAAAATATCACATGACATCCAAATGAGCATTTTAGGCATAACACACTGAAACAACATAAGAAAGACTAGGGCATATAGCATGCGATATCACCCAGTCCTAGGAAAAACTGAACATTTTAATGTAATGTCATCTTAATGCAGACAGACAGAAAGCCAGACAGACTAACCTTGCCCCGCATATCTCCTAATAGCTGGCAGCATTGATAAAGCCAAAGGTTAAAGCATGAGTTAGAGACAGACACTTGGACATTCAGCGCACAATATACTGGTTAGGTTAATTTTGAGAGTACAGTTTTTTTTTTCCATGAGTTTGCATACCCCTTGCAAAATCTGCTAGATCAGTGGTCTCAAACTCAATACCTGGAGGGCTACAGCTCTGCAGAGTTTAGCTCCAAATCACACCTGTTCTGACATTTTTTAGTGATCCTAAAGACCTTGATTAGCTAGATCAGGTGTGTTTGATTAGGTTTGGAGCTAAACTCTGCAGAGCTGTGATCCCTCCAGGAATTGAGTTTGAGACCAGTGTGCTAGATGCTTAAAAAAACTGGTATGCATGTGTTACTTTTGACATCCTTACATAATATTAAATCTCAAGTCCATATAAATACAGTGGATTAAAATGGAATATCCATACCAGTTTTAAACACGAAATAATGGGACCAGTAGGAATGTATAATTAGTATTCTTATTTTCACCAAGTCTGAATTTATCTGATCACAAATACAGTAAAAACGTTATTGTGAAAAATTATTACAGTTATTACAGAAATAATAATTTTCTTGTTTAATACATTTCAAATATAGATTCAAAATGTGTTCTAATTTGCTGATTTGCTAATCAAACAACTACTGATTTTGAGGGTATGTAAACTTGTGAGTAGGTTGTAAGCAGAATTCCCACAGATGTCTATTTATTTTTTACCAGAGCGTCAGCCAGGGCTTCCTCCACGTCCGATCCTGTGTTCAGCACTCTCATGGCACTAACTGAGGATGAGAGACGACTGGACTGAGACATACCCAACCCAGAACCTACAACACACATCACACATTTTACACATACATGCACAAATACATTTCCAAAAAAAAAAAAAAAAAAAAAAAAAGGCATGCCATGAATATGCGCGTGTGTACGGTGTATATTTATGATTTGTAATTTTAGATTAAAAACGCATTTTATACGCATTTATAAAATTAAATATTTATAGAAATATATATGTATTGATGAAAATACATGTAAACATTTTCAAAATATATGCACATGCTTGTGTGTGTGCATATATATATATATATATATATATATATATATATATATATATATATATATATATATATATATACACACACACACACACACATATATACACACAGTACGCACACATATTATGTGAACAAAAACGTTTATTTAGGATGCAATTAATCGCGATTAGTTATTTGAAAGCACTAATTAAAACATAATTCACCAATAAAGTGCATACTGACGCTAGAAAACCAGAAACAATGATTACCACTGAAAATACTGATGGAAATTAACCACAAATGCCCATACAACAACAACAAAAACATCCAAAAACAAGTAGACACATAAAAAAAAAAAAAAAAAAAAAAAACTTGGGTTAAATTCAGGGGGAAAAAAACAACCAAAAAACAGGTGACTGTGAAAGATGTTCCACATGAAATCTACTTGAATACAGTTGTTATCAATGTAATGAGAAGAACAGCTGTTATGAACACTAAACTTAAAGCATGCAGGTCTGATGGAGGCTAAACTGAAAGAAGCAGAAGGATGAGATGAAAAACTACAATTCAAAAACTGACAATGGCTTAAAAAATATATATATTAAAAAGTCCTGTGCGGGCTGGGGTGACAGTTCACCTGCTGCCCCGAAGGCATCTGGGGCATGAAGAGCACCAGTTGAGCGAGAATAATGCCGGGATGCTGCAACACACACACACACAAGAATGCAAACAAGCACACACACACACACACATAAGTAACCAGGCCAGTGTTAGAGCTCACCAGAGAAACTCCCAATTAGCAGTAATGTGAGAATGTGCCATCACCAACCACACACATGCCCCGCTGTGAAACACACATTTCACACACTTCAAGTGTCAACACTGAAGGGTATTAGTCCAGTTCTGCACAACACCAAGAATATTTTCACACTTTGGGCACCCCTCAAAAAAGTTGTTCAGAATTACCTAACCTCAAAAAAATAGCATCTGCAAAATTGTATTATCTTCATTCCCCATTGAAGTTTGTGCCTCTCAAAACAAACTTAAAAATTATTATTTTCCAAAAAAAGAAAAAAAGATGTGCTTCAATTTTTTGTTACACTGAGGCCTCCATGATTAATTCAATAAAATGTATGTGTGAGAAGGCTTTTGCACATTATGCACATATATGCAGTCAAGGAACGGCATTCACAATTTTCCTTCTTTCCAGAAATGATAATTCAGTTCAAAACAGTATATTCAACACGAGGAAGGTGTATTAAGAAAACTGACTCTTATATTTCCTGTCTGTGGTTTTACATGATTTTTCTCTGGTGTGCTGTATTTAAGGACCTCAGATGAACCTTGTGTCAGCATCCATCAGCAATGTTTACTGTGTAAAATGAGGCAAAAATAAACAAGGCCAGGAGAAAACTGCTTCCTGACCAAGCTGAACCATGTGTGGGATTTTTCAACCTCAAAAAAAATGTGTAATTCAACATGAATGTGCTTGCTGTGCTGTGTATCACTGTACAAACATTTCTGTTTGGTTTCTGCAAAAATGTTGAAGCAAACTGAGTCGAGCAAAGAGCAAAATGTGCAGATGGTTGACTTCTAGTTTCAAATGAAGTGAAGGAAGACGCATAATTTTCCAGCATTGCATGATTTTGCCTAACCATTTTAGGTCCCTGCTGAATTGAAGCTGAATGGTCCTGATAGATGAAATGGTTGCCGTGGTTACTCACCGAGCGGCGTGAAGGAGCGCACAGGGCTGGTGTCTCTGCTGCTCTCTCGGCTGGCCTCACGACTGCAGCCCTGACTCACACTAGGTCGTGGTATACGACTACCCCTCGCTGACCCACCCCCAAGAAAACATATCAAGACAAGAGCAGAGAGAAAAAAAACATATAAAGAAGAACAGAGACATTGAAAGGTATAACAGACAGGCAAGGTAGGAGAAACAGAGAAAGAAAAGTTGTAACCATTACAAAGTATTAATCTATTAACCATTTGAGGGAAAAGGGCCCAATACAGAGCCCCGAGGAACCTCACAGAAATAGGAAGACAAACAACATTAAAACATTGACATTCATACTAATTTCCAGAGTCCATGCACAGAGCAGACATTTAGTGACAGGGGAAGAAAGTTAAGAATTACAGGGTGAATGCTAACAAATGGGAGGAGGAAGGTCAGGATCTTTGCTTTTGTATTCTGTGTCTTAACCAATGGTCAACGTTCATCTGCATTCATAAGATGGACTTCATTCACTTTGCAAAGAGCAGCACCAAGCTGTGGGGTTTAACGTCACAGCAGACAAGGGAAGACCCAGCAGGTTAATGTGACGGCATGTTCCGCTTTCCAAAAGCAGCATGTTACACGCAACAAAGCACCTCCAGCATGAAACACCATTAGGATGACAGCCCCAGCTCAGACAGGCAGATGAATTATCATTATGCGATGACTGGCGGAGATCAAGGGGGGGAAAAAATCTCTAACATACCTCCTTTTGATCCGTTGTAGATGTGGCTGATGTTTGAAGGAGCTTTGATTGAAAGAAAACATTTCAGTTTTGGTAAGAACAATATCGTCCGTTTATGCGAAGGCCTACTGAAGGCTCACAGCCAATGTGCGATTGCAATTCTTTTGCAACTTGTGGCCCAAAAGATTCAACGGACAGTCATTGATTGAAAAAAAAAAAAAAAAAGTCTTATTCATCAGAGAGAAAACATAACTGAGGAGATCATCGAGATAGAAGACCACTGAGAGAAGCCAGTGCTTACCAACAGAGAGGCGAGTAGGGCTAGAGTCTCGACTGCAGCCTTGACTGCGTGGGATCCGGCTGCGTCGGTGGGACCCCGGAGCTGCGCTCACACGCTGAGCTCCTGTACTGAGCGTGCTCAGAGCTGTGCTGGTCAGAACCCGGCCTGGGGATCCCGAGCGAGAACCCGCTGTGAATATATAGAAAACAATGACAGACGTTTTGTTAGCCTAAAAACAAATCTTGCTATTGATAAATGCACACAAAAAGACAAACAGCATTAAATATAAATATATATGAATAGAACAAACAACACAAAATACAGACTGTCCACTAACGCCAAACTTAAACTTCACCAACAAACTACACATCATAGCTAATAATTTACAATAACAAATCACAGACACAGATGACTGTTTTACATAGAAGTGCTAGTGCTGTGATTCTGATTGTGTCCGAGACAAAAAGGGAAAATGTTTCTATGACTACAAATTCTACACAAACACAAATGAACATGCTCACGCTGCACTTTAACACACCACTGTGACCAAATCATTAAATTTCCCCACTCGAGAAGTAGGGGTGGGCGATATGACCAAAATCTTGTGTCACGATAATAACAAATGCCTCACTATATATTTTTTGCAGAAAATTTAAGCAAATGTATTTTAAATTGTGACAATTTTCTGTTTTTTGATAATTTAGTGGCTTAAACGCTTTCAATGCGAAAAGAACATCTTACTTTATTCATCTTCATGGACGCAAGTACCGAAACAGCTTCACATTACATAACACCGACGTCTTTTTAATCGCACCCGGGATCAATGTGGCAGATTTATAATAGAAGCCGAATCTGTATTAAACGATTGATATGTACCGTCATACCGCCCAGCTTTAAAGTGAGGTTTAACAAATTATTCACAGGTTTGCAGAAAGAAAAAAACAAAATACCATCCAAAGTGATCCAAGCAACACACCCTCCATGCATTGAAGAAAGTGGGGGTTGATAGGAAAACCCATGTTTTTTTCCCCCCCCGTGAACCAGGACAAGGGAAGATGTAAGACTAGAGGTCGGAGGCCCACAGGATGGGAGTGACTGGACTAAGTGAATGAGTGACAGGTGAAATATGTTGAAAATCTTACCACCAACAGGGGTAGCAGACTGTGATCCTGAGCCAATGAGGGGGGAGGATTAGGGAGCGGGCGGGTCCAAAAGACCCATTGGGTGGGAGGAGGAACAGCATATTAAACGAATACAAATGCATTATGGGGAAAAACATGCAGTCAATGTGTTGTTTTGACACACTGCACAAATGAATAAAACCACCAGCCTGCAAATGATAACATCAGTATGAGACGCGCACATAGATTCAAAAAGCCCTGCAACAGCATCGCAACTGACGTGACTCCACAACATCACCATGAAGGCACACAAAAGATGAAAAACGTCATGGTTGTGCTCGTCACTGCTTTAGTTCCATAAATACTCTCAATATGTTTAAGCAGCCCAGGCTGCCCAACATTCACCGCTAAACCGATGTGTGAGAGTTTGTGTTTCTACACGCCTGCAGGCAGAAATGGACTGATACCGTCACACCCAAGTGAAGACCACACAGCATGCAGGCCACTCAAGACATAAAACGCTTGCTCGCTCACAAACGCTCTCACACACGTTTGCATGAACTAAACACACTCGCCCACAATGTCAGACGAGGGTACCTGGCGTGCAATCAGAATCGTCGGAACCTAGAGGCACAGAAACAGTTGGAGGAGCTGTGGGTTACATCCTTAGAGCAGGATGACTCCTGATAATCTTTTACGTACACACACACACATGCAGATCATAATGTGTGTTACAGCATGTGGCGTGAAGACAGTTTAGTGTCATGTTTCACTGAATGCTAGCCATATATGTAGAAAAATAGCACCGAGTCTTATTAAATTAATACTTTTATTTAGCAAAGATGCATTAAACTGATGACAGTAAATATATTTTTAAAAACTGTTACAAAGGATCTCCATTTTAAAGAAAATGTGTGTATGGATCATTCCTGGCAGTTTACAGTCAGCACAATTCTCTATTGGCAAAGATTTTGCAGTTTTACAAGCTATTGAATTTACACGAGGGCAGTCTTTTGTTAATAAAGTGCGTTTATGATGTGGTTCGTGATCAAAATAACAACATAAGAGGTGTCTAAGGAACAATAAATAATATTTATGCCAAAATTTGCGCGTCTTCACCATATGCATGGAATGTGTATGAACACACAGTGTGTAGGTACTTACGTTGCGATTGAGACGCCATCTTTGATCTGGTCCGGCCTCTCGAGTCCACCTGACTGCTGCCCATGCTAGACGCCGTTGATAAAGTCTGCTTAGTCCGTAGTCGCCCTGAAGAGAAACAAACATTCTATAATACTTCAGGTCCAACATAAAAACACCAATAAATCACTAATAAGAGATTTCCAGAGTGTCTTGCTGGCCCTCCAAAACAACCCACTTGGGCCAGTCCTGTGATTGAGGGAACGTATTAATGATCGAGTTAAAGGAAAGAAGACAGGACAGAATGGACAGAGTACAGGGAGAGCATCAGATCAGTAAGGGTGATTTTTAATGAAGCAATTCAACTTGGCACAACCACAAGCTGAAAGGCAGATGAGTCATATTCTTGCGATGCCACACGCCACCAGCAGACGGCAGCAGCTCTACATCACAAACAATGAGCTCCACCCACTACATGTGAGAGGATCAGGTTCCCTATTATGCCTACAAAGCGCTGAAAAACTACAACGAAAGCGAACAACTTTTTATCTAGCGTAATTCAATACAGATCAGAGATACAAATAAATCACCCCAAAATTCTGATCAACAATTCAGAGACAGAGTAGGAAAGCGTGAGTTATATGAGCAGAAAGGAAGGCTTATAGAAAAGGGGAGAGGGCAAGTAAGAAAAAGGGAAGATGGAAGAAGAACGGATGAGCAAACGGCAGATGATCTTACCATCCTTATCAGAGGCATCATCTTAAGCCAAAGAAGAGAGAGAGGAGCACAGCAAACCAGTTAGAACAAAAGACACAAACATACAACAGAATCTCTCACACACACACACACACACACACTTTACACACTTTAGTTCCTATCGCGTGTGGTAGGAAAGAGCGGAGAGCCTGTATATTCACATGTTTGAGTTCTGCGTATTTGTGAGCTGATAAAATTTGGTGAAACTGTGGATCAACTTTATGTGGCTCCTACCGAGAGATGCGTATGATCCGGGGGCCAGGCCTGTCGTGACTCTGCCCGCCCCTCCAGTCTGTCCACTGTGTCTGGCTTTAGCACCGGCGGCTGCGTTAACATCCACATCGCTGCGGGAGCGCTGCAAAGAGCCTGGAGATCCTGATGATTTTGAGCTAGCAGGTACTAAAAATTACAAACAATGCAACATTTATGTACTATGAAGCATGAAAACTGAAATCTAAAAGTAAACATGTACATTTTTATTTACATTTACATTTTTTCCACTGTAAGCAGGTCTTATTTTTTATGTAAAAAATATATTTTTAAAGTCACTGATCACAAACTATTACCCATACATATTTTCTCACAAGACACACACACACGTAAGGATCTCACCTCTGCCTGGAGCAGCTGACCACTTTGACAGCGGCCGACTGTGAGAAATAAAAGAAAAACAGAGCACTTTTTCAAATTCACTGTTTACTGGTGGCCTATTTTATAGTCAGATGAGGGTGAGTGACATATTCTTACTTAAGGCTTTCTTGCGAACTGGAGGACGAGCGATCCGACTGCGGCAGAGACGCAACGCTGCCCGAGCTCTTTAGACACGACTGAAGTGTCCTCTGATAGGACGATTCTAACGAGTTATACAGAGACTCTGCCTCCCCGGGGAAATGAGCCCGCAACCCCCAGTATGCCCTGAGAGAGAGAGCAACATAGGAGATGCAACACAACAGGAAACGGCAAAATACAATAAGTAATCTGAGGACGGCGCTTACTTCCTGGCCTCCACTCGAGCCTCTGAGTCTGCATCTCTGATTCCCTTCTTAATACTGTCCACCAACACAGCCACATGCCTGAGACAAGGAGGAAAGACAAAGAGCAGTTACATAGTGCAGTTTTGGCCTTTCAACACCAGTAGGCAGCTCCAGTTTAGCCTGTGCTGTTTGGGTACCTCTCCAGAGAGTGAGTCTGCCATTCCTGCAGCAGAAGATCCAAGAACTCATAACAGCGCCTGACAGACAGAGAGAGGAAGAAAGAGGGTTCAGCAATGAACGTGCTCACACAGGTCTGTGAACCTGCCAAGGAATCAGGTGGGCTGGGAGTTTATTAAAACTGCAATATTCAGTTGTTGGAAACATAATATTTAAAATCATAATGTGCTTTTTATTTAGCCAGTTTCATCTCTTAAAGACTGTGCAGCCAGACTAAATTCCTGACTCGCAAGCATGAACATGTTAAGACAATTATTTTTAATAGGGTGCCTGGTTTGATCCTCATTAGCAAAGGAGTTGAGAGAATGGACTCATTTCCAAAAATCAGCTCTTTCAAACTGCCCGTTTCAATTAAGCAGAACATCGGCTTAGATATTTATTTGTTTCATCATCCCTCAAAGCATTATCACTGCGTGATGAAAAAAGTGCAGTGAAAACTGAAAAAAAAAATACAAAACTATTTGAACATACTTCAAAATAATAAAATCACAATCAATGGGGCAAAAATGATTCAAGTTTTTATAATAATTTATTATTGGTAACAGGGTTTATACATAAATTTATAATAATATCAGGTTTAGTTTTAAACTAGTTTGAATGTCTCACCTCCGGACGGCCACAGACTTTGACGTGCAGTTCCCAGTGATGAGAGGAATAAGACGTGGGACATGAGTGTGCTGAAAATACAAAACCATACGGTGAAACACACAGACACACAGCGCAGTCAGACGCCACAAACTCATGCAGACACTGTTTCTCACCCGTATGATGATACGTATGGCTGCTGTGCCAGATGTGGCCATCACTTTGGCACAGTTAGGGATAAGATTGAAGAGCACTGGAACAATGGCCTCGGCTCCATGATCAAACTTATTCCCTAATAGCGTGGAAAGATGCCTGCAAAGAAAATTAAGATAACACCACAATAAATTGGTGTTTTTGCTTAGCTTTAAAAGCTTGTCACCTCTTTGTCTCTAGAACTTAATTAAGTGGTAGATGGAGAATGGATCTCAATCTACAAAGCATGCATATACATTGTTCTATTGCCAGAGATTTGAGTTCACAAAGTCAATTAGACACTCACGCCACCGTGATGCAAGCCTCCCGCACCACCTGAGAACGCAGGTCTTTTGCCGACAGCTTAAATGCGCCATCTAACAGACGCAGGTGCTGGTAAAAACAATCATAGTCTGCTGCCCCGGCAACCAACAGAGATCGGATTTTCTTTAGCTGTGGAGAGAAAGGGAAGGGGAATGAGACCACATCAAAGATGTGTCACAAATGAATAGAAATGCATAAGCAAAACTACATGAAAGCCAGGAAACTTCTTCCATAAAATGTTGAATAGAGCCTTAAAACATGAAATGCAAACGAATCGTTTGTGTAATCACAAAGAAAACTCTAGGTCTAATGAATCCCAATGATGTGGACTCTTGCACTTTGACACTGTTATGGTAAACACCAATAAGCACATTTCACCAATATTTGTTCAGTAAACAAATTCATCCACTTGTAAGTGGAATATAGAGAATGTCGCCATGCTTCAGTCAGCATTAAAAGAAAAATGCATTTTGTGATATTTTCATGAACAATGCATTATTATAATTTTTGGAATTTAGCCTTATGTTTAATCAAAAGGTCATATTGTATAATAATATTAATAATAATAAAACAGTAATAAGAGATTAAGTGAACAACATTCTTTACAAAAACTTTACATACATAATAGCAAACATGCAATAATAATAAAATAAAAAGCAATTAATCACATGGTTTTCTTTTTAACATTTATTTTTATTTTTAAATTTAAATACATAATGTATTATAAGCATAGATAATATGCACAAATGTGTATGCATATTCATAATATTTTGCTTTATTATTATTTTTTTAAATGGGTTTAATATATCATGCAGCCCTACAATCATAATTACCATGGTCATTGAATACCAACTTGTAAAAAGTGAACTGCTTGTGAACTGCCAAAATTAAGTACAACGTCACAATCATAACACTGAATCTGCCCTTTTTGCCTGACAAACCAAACAGAGTAGATGGACACTGATGGACTTGAACTAGAAAAGTTGAGGTCTTTCTGCGGTTGCAACAAGATACCTTCTGATGTTCATTCATGTTTATTTAACGCTATAGTTAGTCAAGAGGAAGAAATGATTGGTTAATGAGCTAATTGAGGCAGTACAGTAATCTATCATAAAACATTACAAAGCCACAAAATGGTATTTATGGTTTGATTTATTTATTTTTTGCTCTGCAAAGAGAAGGTGAGAGCGGCACGGCACAGACATAACGAAAGAGAGCAGGCCTTCGCGAAGGCTCAGTTGATCAAGTAATTAAGGTTGACTATAAAAAGCCCATTTTTATAAAACATTAGTAGCTGTAAATGTTTATTTTCTTTGATGCTGCATCCAGACCACTAGGTGTCAGAGTCCAAGTCTGCCATATCGACCAGTGTAACCTGCATGAGTGTTTGAATCTTGAACTGTATGTAGCACTCACCGCATTTGTTCTATGGTCCCAGTCATGTTTATCATCAGATAGAACCTCACGAATCTTGTTCAGATTATCCTCTAAGTCTCGTGTAGAGTAGATCTATTTAACGAGAGAGTTGCAGAGAGACAGCAGTTGTAGATCAAACAATTCTAAGCCTTTGATCAAACGTGAACGCTCTGAAAGTCAATGGTGGATTCTAAGTAGGTTCTGAGGGAACCGAGTAACACCTCCCTCATTTATACGCAAGTGTCTCACCTGAACCGTGGGGACGTCTGTGAATGCTTTGATAAAATCCTCCTCATCCACAGCTCCTGCCCCCTCCTTAGAGACACCTGCAAAACACATGAGTGACTCCCATTAAAACACAAAAACAAGACAGCTATGGGGTTTACGAAGGGCGCATGAAACTGTCACTGTTTGAGACATTTTTAATCTCAGTCACACTAGGAGACAACTAACCGACAGTAGCAGCCGTTACCATCGAAACAGAGCACAATGAGGTGTTCCTATGGCAACTGTTGTATTGCTAGTCAAATGGGAGGGTGTTTTCTGCGGTGGGAGGGAGTTACATACACATACACATATATATACACACACACACATATACACACGTGTGAGTGTGTGTTTTTTAAAACTCTATACAGAATGCAGTAAAATAGCACTTTGCAATCTGTTACAAAGGCTGTTAATGTCTTATAGGAGGGAAGAAACTTAACCTACACATCAACAGCTCTCAATCCTAATGGACTTCCTGTCTGTCTTCCTATCCGGTTGTAATTGAAAGATCAATCATGAAGCCCAGAGGGGGCTTGGCCTGTAAGATCTGCCACAAGGGGAGACCCGAAGAGCCTGACAAACATATCATTGCAGCAAGCTGTCAGTCGGCCTTCAGGAAACCCCATATCAAGGCATATAGGGTGCAGCTTTTAAACGAAAGCTTGGTAATGGGCCTCAGCAAAAAGTCAATTCATTTTGAACTGCTGATACAAACCAAGTGTTTTTAACAAAAAAGGCATTTGTGCAAACTTTGTGTTCTGTAAAAGCTTCAATGCAAAGAGCTACACAAATGACATGAACTGAATTGAAATACCAAGCTAAAAAAAAACTATTTGGTCGCTTTCTTTACTTAAGAACCCTTTTTACTGGTCAATCATTAAATGTCCATCAGGAGGTTTTCATCTCAGTGGAAGCTTTTTTTCTTTATGCTTTTTGCAATGGGTTGATAGAGAATATATATCATATGTAATAACAGAGATTCTTTTATGACTTCACAACCATTAGACACATTTTTCTATACTGCAGTAGATATGATATAATGCATTATGTTTCTATATGAAATATCACAACTGATGAGGTGTCTGTACACCCACTATTACAACAGCTCTGTATGTGGCTCATCAACTAGAATTTAAAACTGGAACAAATCTATTTGATAATATTAGATCTTTGTTCTCGTTGTTACGTAATTTGAAGCTGTTTTTGCACTGATGGAAGACTGAATAATTCGTTAAGAGTAAAATAAGTGTAATATTACAGTTTGTGTACATCGAGTTCTAAACTAAAAAGAGAAAATCAAACAAGATACCTTTCAAAGTACCTTTGATGTGTGAAGTGTTTTGTTTCCCGTTGGACTGTCTAAAAATAGGCATCGCTACATAGTTATTTAATATAAACCATTTCTTTCTCTTTTTTTTCCCACCCATATAATGTTTCCATTATATAATTTTTTTAAATAAATATATTTATCAAACTGCTAATCTTATAATATCTTCCTGACAGCACAAAATAATTGAGTCAGTCAGTCAGTCACAGCACATTTATTTTATCGAGATAACGTGCACAACAAAGCTGTTAAACCGTATCAACGATAAACTGTTCCGCACCTGAGGATGTAAATGCAACCTCACACTTGTCTCACCTGTCTTGGCAGCTCCAGTGGCACTGGGTCGTCTGGAACTGCTGGCAGAGTCTCCGGGTTTCTTGGGTACTTTGGGCACTTTAAAAGCAGCCTGAGCCGATGACGGTCTGCTTCCATCCACAGAGTCATCATCGTCAAAACTACGATCTGAATAAAAGCAATGAGAAGATAAATCAATAGGATATCAAAGTCTGAACATAAAAGGCATCATATCAAATAGACCAGCAGAGATCAAGTGCCTCAAATTCTGTTCCAAAATAGACTTGCTGCACAATGATATGCAAAAAAACACTTATATTAGCACCAATAGTCTCACATTCTCATTGCAATGTGCCTGATTCAATAATTATCAGAATATACCAATGAACAACTCCATTACCACTGAAACCCAAGGCAAGTACAGGTCTGATTTCCTCCAAACCACAATATCATCTTAAGTAATCAATGACCAGCCCAGGACCTAATAGAGGCCTGAACAGCAGAAACAGGAAGTATAGGTAACGTTAATCACTTAAACACACTCACAAACAAAGAGCAATGCCTGCACAACTCAAAGATTTCACAAAGCCACCCACACACAAAAGCAGATTGGGCGCATCTAGTAAAGATCAAGGCTAGAAGAGCGCACACACGCATACACACACACACACAGGTCTATCGTGTCATCCACCGGTTATTAAAAATGCTCCAAATCTCCACGGCACCTGGGCGACACCCTTTATCTGCACTGGTTCAGACATCAATGTTCATTTGTAACGGCAGAATCACTTCAAACACCTCAAGAAGACACTCACAGTCACAGATGCGTTTGCAGATGAGGCGCCTCATGCCTGAAGGCGGGCGTGGCTCTCTCTCGTATCCGAGGCAACGCCCAAGCTGCCGCTCACATGACAGCGGTTCTCACGGTGGCGAAATATCCTGAGACGGATCAGCAAGGCACATAACACGGTTTGCAGAAACCACCACCCAAAAGCTTGTCGGCATCTTCCCTCTCAATTACTCTCTCGCTCCATCCCCCCTCGTCTCCTCCTCCATCACTCCCTCGCACTTTGCTCCTCACCGCCCCCCTCCTCCATCCCAGCACCCAAAGAGCCAATCAGGAGAGTGATGACATCATGTTTGACCAGCCAGTGAGCTTTGAGATTTGAGGATGCTTCTCGCATCTCAATGAGGCTTGTTTTGTCTGAAGCTTAAGCTAAGCTATTTAGCATCATGTTGCTGCGTGATCATTATAGTTTGAATACAAATTCATGGTCAAAAGCATGTACGGTTGAATAAAATGTGCATAAACAGATGGACACACAAAGGACACACCCCTACAGCCCAGAAGGAGTGTTTGAGTGTGTGTGTGTGTGTGTGTGTGTGTGCGCGCACAATCACACTGTGACCCCGTTACTAAGCCAAGGGCTGACTGCACTGACACATTATGGATGCTGACCCCACTAGCGGAGCTGAAAGGGCTCTGTGTGTCGGCCTATGTGTTTAGCATTATTAGCATTGTAGCATAACCCGCCCTTTGTTCAGAAGGGAGGGCGTGAACAACAAACCAACAAGGACGGGCCAATGACGACCCTGGAGAGCAAGATCAAGCGAGAATGAGGCAGGCCAAAAGGAACAAAACAGCAACAGGAAGCGAGAGCGAGAAAAAGTGGGGACAAGCTAAAGGGAAAAAAGGGGAGAAGGAAGAAAAGGCAAGGATGGAGCAAGACAGAGACAGAGAGAGAGCTGGCCTCTCTCAAAGGCTGTTGCCATGACAACAAGAGCAGGCCACATCACTGGATTTGAAAGATTAAAAAAAAAAAAGGCTAAGTCACATTGGTTTGCATTTTTTTTTATAGTACATGATAATATATCTAGCTGAAAAAAAATACAATTATTTATAATAAATGTTAACAATATAGCTGAATCACACTAGTTTGCATTTTAGTCTGCTAAAATGGTTAGCTGAAAGTAAAAAAGCAATAATAAACAATAAATAATAATAATACTACACAAACACTACTTTGTTTATTATTTGTAAAAAAAGAGCTATATATATATATATATATATATATATATAAATATTATATATATATATATATATATATATATATATATATATATATATATATATATATATATATATATATATGTGTGTGTGTGTGTGTGTGTGTGTGTGTTGTAAATAATTAACAAAAAGTAGTTAGAATTTTGGTCTGGCAAAAATGTATTATTATTATTAAAGGAAAATTAATAAATGGGCAGTTAAAATCGGAAAAGAAACTTTTTTTTTTTTACATATATATTTTTCAGCAATAATATAATTTAAAAACAATTTTACATTATTAGAAGTAGGAATGGGGACTTTTTTTTTTTAATTAAGCTTTTTTTCCAAAGCAATATTTTAGCAAGTCTGAGGGAATCATTGATGTGAATTTGTTTTAGAATGCAATATGTAAATTCTTAAAAGAAATGTAATATTATAGTGTGATAAAGTTATCAATGTAATGACACTTTACTCACATATTGCCAGTTACGAAGAATATGTAACACAGCAAAATTCATTTAAAAATACATTTAACTTTTGACTGCACACTAGTACGTGACACATTTCTCACTCAAAACCGACCTGGAAACACACATACTGTAAGTCTAACTGCCATTAACACTATTTAGCTTATTGTTCGGTGGGTGCTTGAGTGTTGATGTCCTCACTGGTCAATCCGTAACCTAACTGGCTATTTAATCTGGTTACCAGGATTACGGAAAGAAAGAAGCGAAGCCATTTACCCAGGAACACAAACAGCTAAAGAGCAGCCTGTGCAATAAGCCCACAAAAACATACCTCGAACAGAAGTACTCCAAACGCTTGATTTATAGTCAACGGACACACAACATCTCATAGAGTACTTCAATTTCCAGGACAAGAACTGAAGAGTCTAATAATGGGCAGCCGCGGCAACGAAATGCCCTAGAAACCGGTCACACTTGAACTCCCAAGGGACAAAACCCACTGACGCAGAAAATAATATAACTAGTATATCACAGAGAGGTATATAATGCAATACACTCTGATTAAAGTGCATTGTTTGGACTTTAAGGACACATTATGCACGTTATGAATTGAAAGAGATGCAGATCATCAATAGAATAAAAGTATTTTCCGGACAATAACTAAATAAACAGATCATAATGCATAACGTAAACCTCATAAACACAAACAACACAACAGCTTACAGTCATTTCTAGATTACTTGATATATAAACGCACTCACCATCACCATCGTCACCCACAGACATGGCTTTAACGCTTCTGAGAAGAGGCAGCTCTTTCACTCTCTCCTTCTCTCGTCCTTCTCTCTCTCTCTCTCTCTCTCTCTCTCTCTCTCTCTCTCTCTCTCTCTCTGTCACGCTGTGTCAGAGTAATGCCGTGACAGGCACAGCTCTCAGCTCTCTCTCTACAACCCTCTCCTCACAGCGGCTCCATTGGCAAAGCCAACGGGTAGGAAAAAAACTCTTTGAACGTCGTCTACTTTGTCTTCTGCCAAATTTAAAAAGTGACTAGTGAGGAAGTTGGCTGCATGGCAATCGACCCCCCCCCCTTCCTGTTCTTATACTGAATGCTGGCCAGATGCATCTCAAGGACCACAGCCAAGTGAAACAATCAGTTTAACACTTTTGGAAGTTTACCAGTATGTTTGAAGGGACATTGTTGAAATGTGTATTGTCTCCAAGACCAATAGGAATCTGACTGTATCCATTTAATGGCCTATAGCAGCAGAAGAGAGACCTTAAATCTGTTTTCCAGATTACAGGCAACGGGTCTGGTTTGGAGTTCTGTTGACAAAGTAGCAGTAGTAGCTAGTTACTACTTCAGGTTGAGATATTTACAAACACAAGGTTATTAGGTCCTCCATAGTCATAAATAACACCCCAAACTCACATATGTTGAAGGTCAAGCTACGGATGTAAATGTTTCAAAACATGAAGCACTATAATAAACAACTCAAGTGAGACCTGACAAAAAAAAGAAGAGGTGACTGGAAAAGTTGGAAATTAATAAAAACACTGCGTATAATTAATTATACCGTTAAAGTAAGCATGTACTCAATATTCAAGGTTGGAGCAACTGTTCAATATTAGGATATTAAATTATTATAAGTTAAAAAAAAATAATAATTAAGTGGTTAACTGACAATATTTTTTTTGTTGTATGTGCAAAAATATGATTAATTTCTTACATATTTTATTTATTTATTTAAATAAAACACTTAAAAACTATTGTTGTTCTTATAAATGTTACCAGCAAATGTAAATATCATATTATAATGAAAAGTATGAAATTTGATACTTTTAAAATTTGCCTTTAACTTAAATTATCACTGTTAAATAACTTTTATAACATTTATATTTAAAAAAAGATAAACAAATCTAAATACAAATTGGGCAAATTAGCATATATATAAACAAACAAAACACATACACAGTACAATATGGTACAAATATAGAGCGTTTTGATTGCACACTAATCTGAAATCCTCCGTGTCCTTCCACTCAAGTCACAGATATGGCAGAACCCATAAACACATGTTTAGCCCCATAAAGTCAACAGCTGCAACCATGAAAAAGCAACTATGGTAAAGCTTGTTAAGTCACTGTAAAACACATAACTATACAACAACAACAACTCTACACCGCAACCAAATGTGAGCGGCATGAAAAGAGCTGCACAGTGTGATCCGCCTCAAGATCCAGCTCTTCCATCATATGACATATGCCAAACACATCATGGAGATTTCCAAAGCCGTGGAAGTCTGACACCATCTCCCCTATTTAGATTCCAGGACTCATGTTAAATCCAACTCACTGGATACCGAAGGGGCACCGAGAAATCCGGCATTTAAATGTAGCCAGTCACTTTATGTTGATGTTGACCCTCTAGTAATGGTAATGAAAAACATGAGGATTAGCATTTAGATGAAAGTACCATTGTGGTTAAAGCTAGGGCTCAGATGTCAAAGGCTTACGCTGAGTACTGTGGTCAAAGACACTGACAAAGACTAATATTAGCATTGTAACTGAAGCCAGTGGAGACAAATGCTGCAAACGGGATTTAGCTAGTTAACAAACAGGCTAAAGTTAAAACTTAGTAAAGTTAACTTACCTTGACTCAGGCTAAGAGCCATGTTCCCTGAATTCAGTACTTCATCAAAACGGCTTAAAATGGTCTGTAACCTGAAACACACAGAAAAGTAATGGTTTGAGTGTACTATTAATACAATACACACAATCTCAATAAACAGCGCATAACATTTTTACATATTTACTCTTAATTTCCCATCTTAAGCAAAAAATTATGAAAAAAAATTATGAAAGATGCCCACATTACGAAATGTTAATGTGGGCAATGTCAAATATACACAATCATTCAGCTGGTCATAAGTAACAGTGAATATTAATGTGACAGTGAATATACTATATTTATACTATTTTTAAATGCTTTTTATGTTTTGCTTTTTTTTTTTTTTTAAACAAGTATGCAAAAGTTGTTTTAGTCTTTTCCGATTTCAATTAAGTTTAAAATTCAGCATAACTTAAAGATGACATGAGTGAACAACATTATTTCATAAAATATTTTTGTAAATAAAATACATACAATATTATTTTTTATTTATGACTTATTAATTATGGTCTCAGAGTAAGAAGATTCAGTTCAAAACCTTTGGGTAAGAAATGAATGTTTTATTCAGCAAAGATGCATTAAATCTAAAAACATTTATAAAAGTTTTTTTTTTTTTAAGTTATAGTTTTTTCATATAAATAAATGTTAATAATGTTAATAATAAACATTCTCTAACTTTCCATCAAAGAATCATATTTGCACAAAAATATTAAGCAGCACAACAGTTTAACAATAAAAAGAGACGTTTCTTTAGCAAATATTTTTGAATAATATCTGAAGAATAATAACAAATAAATTGATTTTGAAATATTAAAACAGAAAACATTTTAAATTAAATTACGTTACTGAATAGGCATAAGAGATTAAAAAAAATAATTATAAAAACGGTTCATTCTGAATATCATCAAAAAGCTCATGGATACAGAGATTTCTTTTCTTTTTTGTAATATTGCTCACCCTCATGTGATGGTATAGTGCGATGACAACGCAACAAACATACTTTGTTCTCTTTCACTGAACAACACATCGGCCTTCTGAAGTAAAACGCACCTTGCACACTTCAAACAGAATAAAACTGTGGCAACTGCACCAAAGGCCTTAATCTGTCCATCACAATAACGCCGCTTCTGATTAAAACAGAATCAGATAGAGACAGGTCTGCTTTTCACGCACCGCTGTCACAGCCCAGCCAACATCACTCGCTGAAAACGTTCTGCTAAGTAGCTTTAATTTGCTTCTTCCTTCAAGCTAGAAACATATTTCATCTATAAAGATATGCATTAAAAGGCAATTAAGATGCAAAGGCTAACATAATATCACACAAACATGCCAACAAACACATGAATTACACAAAAACACCAAAATTTAAAACACAGCACATCTGCAGTGTGCACTTAAAAGTCATCGCTTAATTACTATCCTTTAAGTGCCTGCCAAGACTATTTTCAGCTCAACGAACAATTAACAAGACACCGCAGCCTAATTACTGTCCCTCACCGGCCCAATGTATAGCAGACCAAATGTTAAAGTGCAACTACAAACGATGCTTAAACCCTGCATGATACTACATGATATTTGATAAATGTGCTGGACCAGCATACAGATTAACTAACAACCTGCAATATCATGCACATGTCCACGGTCTCAAATGCAATATGCATGCAAATGCTCATTCAAGGCAACATGTGAGATGCTGCATGTGTGTGCTTAACGCAGAGCTGGCAGTCCAGACGAATCTGGCATGTTCTCACACACGCAGAAACATGCGCGCACACACACACACACACACAAACACCCAGATCATCAATCCCTATTAACGCTAGGATCTCTGCTCTTTCTATTCCATGTCACGAGAGGCTAAAATGCAACGAGACGGAGAGAGAAAGTGAGCGAACAGCCAAGAACGAGAAGAAAGAAAACATGCGACGAAAGGAAGAAAGAGAAAAGGGTACAGAAGGACGGCATGCGAGGTCCCACCCACCTGCTCAGACATACTGCCCTTCATATGTGGCCGAGCAGCACTGAAAAGACTCGACTGCTGTGTGTCTGTGCCGCGCGCACGCCTCGGAAAAAAACTAAGAAACTGCCCACCGGTGTGCGTGTGTGTGTGTATTTGTGTGTGAGAGATAGGCAGCGCAAGGAATCTATTCCCCTTTACATAACCTCCTGTCTGGAACACACACCAGTGGGAGGGGCTAAAGCTGTGGAGCTCAGAGACAGGGCTCCCACCCCTTCCCCTTCCAGACACACACACACACACACTTAAGCACTGATTCCCCCTCTCCTCACTGCTGCCCCCCGCGTCTTGCCTTGGTTCAGTCGGTTCAGATTGCCCTCTCGCTCTCTTTCCTTCCCGTTTTTACTGACATGGCCCGGAGCTCGCGGCCCTGTCCTTTCAAACCATATCCATGTCAACAATATGCATGTCCTATCTTGCAGCGGTTATCTCTTGGTCAGATGAGGGTAGCGCAGACACTGAATTACAGTATTTGTTAGTACAGTAGCTTAGAGTGATTTTCGGACTTGTGTGCCCACCCTCTAGTGTGGGGGGATCAGATCATATCGTATCATATCAGTGTTATGTGATGCAACAGGATTCCGAAGGCAAAGTGTAAGAGACAAACAACATCGGATAAAATTATACATGCCAAAAAAGTGTGAACTCAAATACTCTTTACTAAATCATGTATATTTGTTATACAACATTCGTTTTTGGCATGTATCAGATTTTTTTAAAAAAAGAAGCAATTTTCATTTCCTGGGTAATAAATGCTGAATATCAAGATGAATGAAATTGCTAATTAAACATCTTTTTTTCCATGCCACTTAACCATTAGCCTTAAAATTCAAGTTATCTTTATTTATATAGCACTCAGATTGTTTCAAAGTAGCTTCATGGTATTAATCAGGAAAATAACTAAATTAATAATGCACAGATATTAAATATAAGGCAAGGTATGGTGAAGACAGTACTGCGTTATTCAGCTTAAGTCAGTTCAAGGTGGATACAAATTAATTCAGTAACAGTGTCGATGCTGCAAAATGTGTAATTTACGTCAGATCCAAATCAGCTATAAAGCAACTCTACAGATGAACTTAATATGCATGGTATGTCTCAACAGATGTTTTTGCATATAAAATGAAAAATGGTATTGATTTTTATACATTATTCTTTTAATTGCTAAAGGAATAGTTAACCCAAAAATGAAAACACAGAAATTCATACAGATTTGGTACTTAAGGGTGTGTAAATGATGATAGAAATGCTCATTTTTGGGTGAATTATTCCTTTAATTAATTACGTTTACAAATTTACGTTTTCGTAAATATAAAAGTTTAATATAAACTAAAATACATACAAAAATATTTTTGTGTTTACATGTTACATATGTATAACTAATGTATATTAATATTAATATCAGAAACTTAATGGTCATCGGTAACAGCATGAAAATAGGCATATCACTTTTTTGTATTGGCCAAAATATAGTGTACCCTTTGGGGGAAAAAAAAAAACCTGCACAAATGAAAAGACTTTCACATATCTTTGACACGGGCAGACACATGCACTTTTGTGTTCTTGACCAGCGGTATTTTCCGAGATAATGGTGCGTCAGAGTCACAACCATGTCACACACCAGACAATCTGACACATCACACTATAGCTAAGGAAACCAGGTGGAACATGTGGGTCATTCCAGTCACCATATAGTTCAGTTTATATTAAAACATCTGGACTACTAAACATGAATCATTCTGAACTTCAAATCTCATTTCTGGGAGAATCAATATACTGCGAATGTGCCAAAATCTAGAACCACAAAATCATAAGAGGAAAAAAACTAAAGAAATCAATCCATTATGTACAAAGAAAAATTGCTTGAACATCATCCAATGGCATTAAAAACTGATCATGAAATGTTCAAGATGCAGCCAATGGAGTCTGTCCAAGCGCCTTAAGGATCTTACATCAGACAGAGAGGAATGCAGGAGCATTAGACACAGTCTTCAAAAACTCAATTTACCACAGATCAACACAGAACACTGATGTCAGACTGCATGATTTTATCAGATTATAAGGAATCCTTTATTAAACACAATCTAAACAGACTGTCATTCTATAACAGGAAACTTATGAGTTAATTTCTTGGAATGCATACAGTACACATCACAAAGATTACAAACAACCTTCTTAGAAGGCTCAGGCTGTAATAGAGTGCACGTAATTAGTGCATGAAATTTTCAATAGAACGGCAATGACAGACTAATACATCGAGTTCTGTAATAATCTAATGTTGTTTCAGGGCTCTTTTATTCAATCAAAAGGCTGATCATGAGAAAACGGTCAAGTAATCTATTCAAGGGCTTCTGTGCGAAAGATAATGAATGTTCATAGGTTCTGATTTACAAAAAGCTTTTGTGAAGAAAAAAAAAAAAAGCAAAAACACAAACGTCCACTCTAGTGAGAAAAAAAAATGATGTAAGAGGATATAGTGGATGGACATTTTCATCGGAGGAAGCGTTATCGTTAATACAACGCATAAAGTCTCAATGACGCATTTGTTTCACTTCACAAAATGTTAGCTGACATTCTGGAGCTATGTGGATTATCATGGTAATGTTTCTGACGGCACCCATTCACAGCAAATGCTCCACTGGTGAGCAAGTCATTTAATGCTAATTTCCTCCATATCTGTTTTGATTAAAAAAACTAAAACATATCTACATCTTCGATGACTTTTGTGTGAGTACGTTTTAAAAAATTTCGAACTATGCCTTTAATGGTCATAACTAACATCACTGGTATTTAACAAGAACCACAAAAGAGCAGCGCTCCTAGCTAAAACAATTACCACATGCAAAATTCTCCTTTATACATAGGTGTGTCCAATCTGCGCGAATGGGCTGCCACTTGTACAGTTCTTCATAATAAATCACCCTCAATACGCCCACGACGCGCAACAAACAATCTGGTAGATCGAAGTCATTAAAACTGACTCACGGAGTAATTATACCATTCCTGAAACTGTCAACACAACTGTAGAGGGTTTGAGACAGAATGATGCTTGCTGGCTTAGCACGGTGTCATGAAATGGATAAAACTAAGATTTGTAAAAAGCTTGCGGGTTAAAGAGTAAATCATACTAACCGTGCAGACGGTAGATCTCTTTTGCTGAGGTCCGCTCTCACTCTCTCTCCCACATGCCGATACACCTCCACTAGGGCTGTTATAGCTGCCTCCCGTACCTGTAGAACACAAAACACGCTCTTAACCAAGAAACACAACTACAGATCGATTTTATTACAGTCCCTGTCACACAGAAAACTCACTCACTTTCAATGAGAGTTAGTGACAAGCAGTATCATCCGATTAAATTGCTGTCTGTGTGAATGATGACTTTTACATTCATGTGTTTGGGCTGATATTTTGAAACGTTTTTTGAAAAGTCTCGTGTAAAAACAGCAGTATTTATTATATTACAATTTACATAGCTGTTTTTTTATGGCTGTAGGCTTTACTTTGGAATAATTTGTGATATTTACCAGAAACATCGGAGTGAAAACAGATTCGGAGAAATGACAAGTCAAATGGTAAATCAAACTTAAATTTTTTGAGACTGAAACTTTCTTACGAAACACTCAATATTTGTTTTATTTGTAACTTTGAAAAATCATAATAGTTCAGGCTTCAGTGTCACGTGATGCTTCAGAAATCATTCTAACGTGCTGATTTGGTGCTCGATAAATATTCAGTGTTAGCATTGTTGAAAGTTCAAAAATAACAGCATTTATTTGAAACAAATCTTTGGTAACATTTTATAACACTATTAGGCATCCTTTTATTAATCTTTCTAAAAAGAGAGGAACCAACCGATCAGCCGATTTTCTAAAAGAACTCTTTTTCTCATTTCTCCCATCTCAACCTCTAAATCTAATGCTCTTCTCTGTGAGTGGCCCTTTCGCCCAGCGGGAGCTTAAACTCAGCTGTACATGTCTAGAAACCTAACATTAGTGCCTCCCTCTCCCTCACACACACACACACACACACACACACACACACACACACACACACAAAAAGGACAGAAACAGAGAGTGCATCCAACTCGCTTTACTTTTTCACACACATTCCAAGCATTACAAACATACACAGACTCAGATTCATACCTGGGGGTTTTGGTCTCCTGTTAGCGAACAGAGATGTGGAACAAATTTACTCAAACTCAAGGGCTGAGCGCCAAAACTGAGCAAAAGAGAGAGAGAGAGAGAGAGAGAGAGAGAGAGAGAAGAGAGAGAGAGAGGGCAAGTTCAAATGACCATGCATGTAAATACAGCTAGATACGTAAGCTTATTTCACATATACAGTATATTTACTTATTTTTATTATTTAGGCACGTTCCTGCTGTTGTCAATAAGCACAGAACCCCACTGATTTTCAGAGTATGTACAAACAAAAAAAAAAAAACAGACATTTTTCAGCCAGCAAGTTTGAAACAACATGAGGTCGAGTAAACAATGACAGAATTTTTGATTTCAGGCTACGTACTGCAAACCTGTAATACAACTGCAATTTCACATTTGTTTTTAATTAAAGCTATATTGCACGTATCATTTTATTATCGCAGTAACAATGAAGGCTTTTCAGATTATGTGAAAGCTCTTGTGTCAACATTGAGATGTTACTGAGAAGCTAGTTTTGTTTGTATTTGAGTGTTCATGCAGTGCTTCAATGAGAATGTCTGACCTTCTTGGTATCAATACAGGCAGGTAAGAGGATTACCTCAGAGGGACGAGTTTGTTTACAATGTGCGAGAGACTAGGAATGTGTACGAGCCAATGTCTGTAGAAACCTAAATATCTAAATATCAGTGAATGCAGACGTCAAAACAGGTTCTAACGTCTGAGAAGCTGAACTAACAGAGTTCCCAGGTATCCGTGATAAACCCAGGGGGATTTAATTGCCTCAAAAAACTATGATATGGAAGACCAGTGCCCCCTGTTGGACAAGATTTTCAGCAGAAATGTGGGTTTGTTTACAAAGTGAGACTGTATGGGATTGTATAAGCGACTTACGCATTTAGTGTGGCAACCAAGCACAAACAGAGCCCCTCTCTGCTGCGGAAGTTTTTGTGTTTGAAGCAAGGAAACAGCCTCTCCCAAATATACTACACAAGAGACAGAGAAAAAGAAACAGTCAGTGGTTCGTTACATATCCATTACTGCAAAAGCAGAGAGAGAGTGAGACGATGAGCTATGAAGGAAATGATAAATCACTTGGAATAGTAACTGGCAAAAGGGATTAAATGTGTTTCTATTCACCCAGCAGCTCACACACACACACACACACACACACACACACACACACACAAAATCCAGACTTTGGCTTTATGATTTTGTTGTTGGTATGAATGGGTGTGAGGATCTGCCCACCCGCTGTATAGTTAGCTCACCATGGGTGTTGCCGTCTGCTCCATCAGCTTCAAAATGAGTGCTTGTGCCTGTTCTCGAACCTGATCCTTTGCATCTCCCAAACGGTCAACTAATGCAGGCACCACTGAGTGGGGGGCAAAAAGTGAAAAAGGGGTTTAAAAGGCATCTAAACATGCAGGGCTGCACAATTTAAAACACAGTTTTTTCAACGAAAAGCTCCATGTTGGCTGTAATGAAAAAAATAATAATTACTGATTACTTTAACTTACAGTTTAGACTTTTAGGAGTATAATATATATATATATATATATATATATATATATATATATATATATATATATATATATATATATATATATATAAAAACTTCTAAAAGTCTACACACCACAACGTTAAAGTCACAAAGAACTATATCATTGGAATCACTTTCAGTGCTGGCTTCAGTCTGAAACAAGCAGCGTATGATTTAATGATTACGCCAAGTCAAATCATGATTTCAATTTTATTCTAATTTATAGTCTAGCCCTATAATATTAATAATAATGTGTACATTTAATGCAACATGCAAATACAACCATTTGTAAACTAAACATAAACCACTTACTCCCCAGATGTTTTTGAGCATCCCAAAGCTTTAACACAGGCTCAACTAATGGCACGAATTGGGGACAAAATTATCTGTTTGTTCGACCAGAAATGTATTTTTATTTATTTTTTACATTGTCACTTTCTACATTGTTGGTCACCCGGCAGACTCGAACAGACTCTTTGTGTGAAGTCATCCCATTCCTTTCTCTATACCCCGTTTGTTCCATGTTTTCAGATGAATGAGGTATGATGAGCGAGGGGGGTCATCTGTTATAAACATAACAGCCCGTTCCCTTAGTAACAGCAGGAGGCGGGGCACAAACAGCTGAGAGACAAGCTAGGAGTTTGTGGATTGTGTCATATACATGGCAGGTCATCTCGGCATTCCCCTTTCTGCTGATTATGCAATGGAGAAGATCTTTAGCTAATGCTGCCTTTTTGAAGCTCGGACTTCAGCGGAACAAGCAACAAGCGTGAGCACATCGCTTACCTGTGCCGATATAACCTCTGAAGCGATCAGTCATCCGATCCACAAATGCGCTGACGATATCGATCCCCAGCAGCGCAACCTGACACCAAACAAGAAAGAGACAAATCAGCTGAAAACGTCAAACCTCACTCTTCCTCTCTGTAGGACAGCATTTTCAAACACACGATTCTGCTTATTTGGTATTCGATGCAGTATCGGTTACAGGGCTTTGCGTTGATGAGCGCTATGTCTTTAAGAAGGACTATTGTTATTGTGCGAGAGTGGGTGAATGAAAATAAGAGATTGCGAGACGACTATATTTGAGGATTGCGGTGGGATCGCTGCAGTGTGTTTCTTGGCAGTGCAGGATGGAAGTTCACATTCCAGAGAAACAATCAAATATTCACTACATCCCAGAAGCTCCAGTTATGACCTATTTTAGGCAAAGCAGCCAGAGAGAGTCCTGAGTAAGGACAACAGAGAGAGCGCACCTGAAAGGCAAAAATGGAAAACACCTGGGCGCTTCTTTTTGGGAAATTGTTTAAATGTGTTTTAATTGGACAGCGATCAACTACACACTTTGCAATGAGTTCAGTCACACTTTAGGGATTAACCTCATTTCTTCACGTTGATACAATCAGCAAGCATTTCTGTTTTTTTCCCCTTGTATGACTTATGGAGAAAATGTGCATTTAAATCAAGTCCATTCTTGGATAATTTCTCACTGAATTTGTCAGCATTTAACTCTATAACAGATACACAACTTTTTTTGTTGTAATTAATTATTGAAGAAACGTTACAGTTGCATTTAAATAGACACAAGTAGTATAATTTTAATATCAATAAATATGCATTTCGTTAAACAATTATACTTACATTTATTGTAAAATAATACAAATTATAATTAATTTTAAACAATTACACTAATGTGGGGACAGTACAATTTTATGTTTCTAATCTCTATTTCTAAGGTAATTATAAAAAAATATACAGTAAAAATAAATAACATTTTCTATTTTTAAATATTTTAAAATGTATCTTTTCCAGATTCTTTGATATTAAAAAGTAAAAAGGATTAGCATTTATGTCTTTGCTGTTCCTTTTGCTTAATTTAAGATACAGCTGCTGGAAAAAAAAAAAAATATATATATATAAAAAATTTATTTTTCAGAAAATCAAGACTTTAAACAACACTGTATATTAAATAAATACAAAAAAAATGATTTACAAACATATTTTAGTGGAGAGATGAAAACTGTCTACCAGATCTTTAACCAGGGAGCCAAAAAACTTGACACCCTGCATTTATCAAACCACATACATTTGTAGAAGTCTGCAGCTGTGTCTCCAATTTATGAATCACCCTCATCATTTCTAAAATCCAACCTCAATGAGTCTGATGTCATAGCTGTCCATTAATATCAGTCCCTGAAGACCACGACTACCAGCTGAAGATAGAACACAGATGAGTCTCCGAAGCTGCTTTTAAAACATCAATAATCATGTTTCGTTCCATGCTTCCCGTTTCAGTCTCACTATTTGCAGAAGTGACCATTTTTGCCCCAACCTTGAACATTAGCGGCAGCATGAGCCAGCATAAAAGCTTCTGCTTGCATGCACTGGCCATTTAAACATGACTCGCATGCATCCTCAAACACCACGGCTTTTCTTAAATCAGCACAACACACAACAAAAAGCACATGTAAATGGATTACTTATAGAAACTGCAGTGACATGTGCCATCACAGCCCCAGTGTAACAGAACAATACCCCAAGCAACCCTCCCCCATCAACACAACACCCCCCACCAGCAAATCCACTCTCCTAGACACAAATGAATATGTAATGGATGCACTTTGATATTAACGTACCGTTTAAACATTTTCTTCCTAAACACATACACAGAAGATTTTTATAAATGCGGTTACATTAGCACCTTTTATCTCAGGTTGAGAGAATGGTACAGTAATGAATGCACAATAACATAAACCTGATGCAATTGGTGATATGCATGCAATAACAGACTTTATGAAAATAAGGTTTGGCTCAAGAACAATGAAGGCATCCTTCATAACATACGTGCCAAACGGCTTATAACACAGGTTTACGACACTTCATTTAAATAGGCATGGTCACACGTACCTTGTAATTGCTGGAATTGACCCATCCCGTCAGCTCATCTATGGTTTTATCCAGACGGGGTTTGTCCTGCTCCACGTCCCAGGACCTCTGCGGGTCGCTCAGGTAGTCTATGAGATCCGGGCCGACCTGCAGCCGCCGGGTCACGTCCTTCTGCAAAACCTGCTGGTAAAAATAGTCCATGTTGTCATTTTCCTCCATCGGGACGCTCTGTGGTCAGTCCTCAGGTTGCGGCGAAACAATAACAACGACAGAGTGACTGTCGGCGTCGCGTAAACGGCGCGAGAAAACGAAACGTGTGCAACGAGGAAGTCGAATACTGCGTTTGAAAACACTCCGAGGGCGCTTGGGTCTGATGTTTAGTGCGGTAACGAAAAATAAACAACTTTGACAAAGTTTCCCAAAAACAAAATGGTTGATCCCCCGAACAAAAAGTGTGTTTCCACTAAATAACTAAAGTGGCGCAAAGTGAAGTAAAAGGGTTCCGCTGCGAGGCGCGCATAAAAACAAAGGAAATGTATCCGACCGAGGGCAGGCAGTCTCGGCTAACAGTGCTAGCTTTAACCCTTATGGTCGAGTATCCTGGGGCCTGCCGCCGGGGCTCTCTTCCCTCCTGGCCTCCATTTCAGAAAAGCCCGCTTCACGCCGCTCGGGTGATGAGTGGATGAGCCGCCGGGACGCGGGACGCTCTCCTGTTTGCACTTAATCCAAAAATAATCCGCACTTTGACAGCTGCCTTCTGAACTCAAGAAGCGATCGCGGCTAACGCTACTGGACCGCCAGTAGCCGCAATACTGGAGTGTTGAATAGCAAACGATCCCGAGGAAGAGTGATTGGGCCGAGGCCTTGAGGTCCTTCAACGCCGCACAGATGTCCAGCATGATGCCTGAATGAAAATATGCTCATTGGATCACAATTCATTATTTATCAGAGGCTGTGCAGTGCGACAGTAACAGACAGCTACAACGTACATGTTTATTATGTATATAATGATCAGTGACTACTAAACATTTTAATGCTATTGTTGTAAAGAAATAATACTATGTTGTTGTTGTTGTTACAGTTGACAAATCTATTTAATAACACGTTGTTGTTGTTGTCATTATTATTATTATTATTGTTGTTGTTGTTGTTGTAGTTAATTTATATTTTTGATTATTTCAGTATGTTGAAACTTATCCTCGTGGTATTATTGACTGAATCAAGTTTGAAATAAGTTTCATGAAGATTTGAGTATATGAATAAATTATTTACTTATTATGAGATATTTCGTATTATAATAATAATGTCAGAAATAAGCAGACTTAAAAGAACCTTAAAAGCAACATGGATGAATAAGAAACAAGGTTCTTTCCACACAGCACCAGCACAAACTCTATTTTCAATATGTTCTTTCGTCTCCCCCTAGTGGCTTTAAACGTGTATGCCATACGATTTATATAGAATTTTATATATATATATATATATATATATATATATATATATATATATATATATATATATATATATATATATATATATATACACACACACTACAAAAACTATACATACTACACTTTAAACATACATATACACATTATTACAATATAATAAAAGGTTACAACCAAAATATATACCACAAATATTTAGGTGTTTACCATAATAGCTTTTTAGAACTTGTGGTATAATGGAAACTGTCCTCATCCAATAGTCTCACAAAATAAATGTATTCTGTGCTGTTTATTATAATCTATTAAAATGAAGACATCCCTATGTACACAGCTTTTTGTTAATAGTTTGAAATCTTCTAATTAAAAAAATGCATTGGCATTACCGCAAGATTTATAAGCTACACTTTCAAACACATGTCTACAGCAGAGGAATTAACCAATCCAGAATGTGACACACTGCTCAGATCTTTTATTTAAAGAAATGTCACATTAACAACCAGAACACAAAGACATTCAGGTAACTTGTTTCATCTTTGTCAAAAAAATATGGGAGAGAAGGAGGGGAACCGATTAACTGTTACAGAACAATTCTAAACAAACTTCATTTCGCAGACAGGTTTAGCATTGCCTTCTAAAGTGGTTGCGTGTTTGAGATAAAGAATACTGGAATCACTGGTGTATGCGCTGATAGGAAATGATGATGCACTTCACCATCATCACATCTAACGGCAAAAGCCAACTTAAATAAGGGGAATACAAGAGATAAAATATGAAGTACATCGCAGCCCTGAGCATTTCTGTGGCTGTAACCCACCCCTCCCTCCAGTTGCAAAATCAAAGGCACTCACACTGACAAAAAACATTTCAATGCGTAGATGATCAACTCAGCATGTGTTTTCATCAGCAAGACTCAACATGATTTTAAATATGCAATGTTACGCATCAAACCTAAGTTGAATACAAGTTTAACGCATGAGACTTAGGGACAAACTTGCCAAAACACAACATTTTTGTTATCATTCACTTTATACCAAACCTGTACGACTTTCTGACTTTCTTTGTTCTATGAAACACAAAAGGAGATTTCAGGCAAAATGAAACTCTTGGTCACCATTCTTCTTCATTGCAACTTGGTCTATACAATGAATGTGAATATGGACTGAGACTAACATTTAGACCGGTTTTAGAGCAGATGAGGCTGAGAAGATAATATAAATGTCATATTTTGCAGAACCATCACTTTAAACCATAATCGCTTAAGTTTTGACATTTTCAAAACTTGCCATATATATATATATGTTGACTTTTGTATATATTATTTACATATTACTCATCTGATCTAGTTCAACCAAAAACAAGTAATATTCCATCATCATTTACTTATCCTTGTGTTGTTTCAAACCAGTATGACTTTCTTTAATAAAACACATATGACGACATTATTATAGAATGTTGCAGTCAAAACAATATCAATATTTTTTTCAAATTGTTTTCCTGTGTTCCACAGATAAAAAAAAAAAAAAAAAAAGAAGAAAAAAAGTCATACAGGTTTGGAGTGGCATGAAGGTGGGAAAATGATAACAGAATTGTTATTTTTGGGTGAACTATGCCTTTAACAAAGCATAATTGGCAGTAAATATACAGGGAAGGGACACTGCGATGAGAACACCTCGAAATTTTGAGGAAATGCCTGAATACGGAGTGTTGTTAATCCTGTCACATACCATAGTTACATGCGCATGGGCTTTTAATATTGCACTGAAACAATGTGAAACTTACGATAACCTATTCCTGATGTACCCCCCTCCCTCCAACCCTTAGCACATGTATACTGTCTAAATTGAAACATTCACATCATTGGTGACGTACTGTGACTCCACGCTGGAGCAAAATCCGCTTTATCTCACATGCACAATCTCAGTCCTTCACTTCCCCTCGCTCGCTCAGGTACATTTTCGTCCTCTCAAAAATAGGGTGAGCACTAACAGAAAATAAAAAAACAACATTTTACTCCAGTTTTAATACGGGTTGATTCGTTGTAGTGTTATATTTTGTTTTCTATGCTTAAACATTCTCACACACACACGCAAAAACCAGACAGAAACGCTCAAACGCTTCCTGCTCTCAGGTTCGAGAAAGTCACATGATCAGTCGGCGGGAGGCGTATCCTACAAAACTCCAGAGACTTGCATCCTGCTGCTCGTTTTCTGTTCTTTCTATTTGTTCTCGTTGTGAGAGAATGCATTGCTATTGGTTGAGGAAGAGGAGCAGGACGTAAACACGGTGTAGTCGTCATAGTGGCATCAAAATGCCTCAATGTTGTTTGCGTATCGGTTCTATATTCAGTAGTTCCATAATGCTTTAAGTACTTCCTTCGATTTGTTTACTATATATCCAAATATGAAATATTTTACATGGTAGCTCCTTGATTTTTCTTCTTGTATATCCAGTAGGTGGTATCGTATGTACGTAGTATTGTCACGTTGCATTGTATTTATTTTGCGTAACATTGTTCAGGTCCATCCTGCTGCCAGGCAACCGCTCAGTGAACAAGCCGTGCCTCCCGCAGCCACAACCCCACACAGCGTCTCGTAGCGGGGTGGAGCAGAGGCAGGGCAAAGTTTAGAGGTTGTCTGACAGCTTGACATTCTATGGGATCTCCCAGAAGCCCCTCCTTCTGTCAGAGTATGACGCAGCAGCGGCAGAGACGCTGACCACCTCCGTGCACTGAAGGAGGAGGTGTGACCGGCGCAAAGTAAGCATGGACCTTGATCTCAGGAAGGTGAGCCTACAGGAGAAACAAGAGCGGAATGAGCCAGAAGCCAGAGTATGACATAACAACTGGATTACGTCATTTTTCTCTACAATCTGAAAAATAAATAAATACTTTCAGGTTTGGTTTAGACAAAAAAAACAAAAAAACAAAAAATCACCATTAAACCGAATAAGTCTATAGCAAAGCAATATTGTAGAGTGAAGCAGAATAAAGCCACTACTAATCAATCCCTGACCGATAACAAAGCTTTTTGATAGAATAAAATAAGTAATAATAATAACTGGTTAATGTAATTGATGTATGCTACAGTAAAAAAAAAAAACAAATGGTACTATGTGTACAGTGAGAGACAGTGTGCAACGACTTTAAAAGTAAATCACAGGTGTTGTCCAAACAACACAGAATTACTGCAGCAAAATCACAGCAAATCTCAATATTTAACTGGAACGCCGTGTTCTTAAAAACTGACCACAGAGAACTTCACATCATCATCCGTGAAAAAGCTGAAAAAAAAAAACTTTAAAATCACAGACACCAATGCAAAAAAAAGATGACTTTATCACCATTTAACCAGTTAGAAACCAAAGTCCCTCTCAAAGGCATGTCATTTCACTCGGTGGCCATGTTTGAAATGCCTTTTTGGCAGCAGCTCCAGTCATGGAAGTACAGCTCTTATCTCTTTGAACAGGGAAACAAGGTTCCACGAAACCAAGCTTACGATTCAATTTCATATTTGAAATTACCAATAAAATCTGACGACTGCCATCACATTTATGTTGTTTCTTATGCTCAAGTAGTGTCTTAATTATGATCACAGTGTTTTGTAGTCCAACCAGTTTTGCCATTGACAGCACCTTTTTATTCTTCTCGCTATTCCCCTACAGCAGCTAATAAACCAGAACTCTCACACATTCACAGAAAACGACAAACTTCTGCATTGAAAAATAACGTGTATAATAACTGGAGCTTCAAACAAAAGCTGCAGCGATGCAATGACTTTACTGATAGGCAATTGGCTCTTTTATTTAGAAAGCGGTGCTGTTCCATAATATTGCGCTTTTTTCACATTCATAAGTAATAATGCACCATGTTTGTACATCTAAAGTCCAAACTCTGACCAAACTGAACCTAAACATTTGCCCTGGCTCGACAAATGATGTGACCCAACAACTGTGGGCAGTTTTTTGTGTGAAAATTGCTCACAAATTGCTTTTGTTAAAAAAAAAGGCCAGTTTACCCCTAGATTGACACACAAAAAAAATAGGGCCATTAAATTGTAATGTGCTCAGTATAAAACTGACAAGTCACATAACCAGCTTATTTTGATTATGATTATTGCTGTCAAGTACTCATAAGTATTTACACTTACTTGCCAGCACTATAAACATACACTGCATATTTGAGTTTGTACGATTTTTATTTGGAAACAACACCTGTGCAGAAATGATAAGCAATTTGTTTTTTATTTGGTTGTGTTTTTAACAAGAACCTATTTGTCATTATGAAATAAACAATAATTAAGTGTTTTTGACATTACTTTGACGCTTTAAAAATAACTATTAATAAACTAAGTAATATTGAAAGTAAGTAATTATCTTCTGACCATTCAATCAAAACATACTTGTTATTTTATGACGTCAATTTCTTGTTTTTTTTTTTATGTGCTATAGAATGCACTGAATATATAAATATACAATATGCAAAACTGTTCTCTGATATCTATATAGAAGGTATGTGGCTTAGTGAAGGGCAAAAATTCTCCAGAAACAGTTTTACACGAGCATTTACAACCCTTGGATTTCTTTCTAGAATTAAATGATCTGCTATTGGCTTATTTGGAAAGTTCATGAATAATAATATTAAGCTCTGCTCTGATTAGCTGTTTCACAGTGCGGCTCATTTCAGTAGCTCACATCAATATATTCATGAGCATCTCGTTAATAAAGCCGGTTCACTGATTAGTGGAAAATCTCCATTATTTTTGTCTGTTTGTTGCATTTGAGACTATGTGTGGGAGTTGTGACATATCGAGCGATTATTTTCCACAGACCCGGATTCGTTTGATGCCCGCGCGGGTGACCTGCTGGCAGTCATAGAGCTCAATGCGTTCCAGACGCTGGCAACTCTTGAGGTGCTCCAGTGTGATGTCCGTGATCAAGGGGCAGTTGTCCAGCTCCACGACCTGCAGACGCTCCTGACCACACACACTGCTGCTCAGGTGTCTGATTCCATCATCTGTTATCAACTCACAGTGAGACAGGCTCTAGAAAACACACACATATATACATGCCGAAGTGAGCAGGCTACAAGGATTGTGCTTCGGAAAACAAATAGGCATGCTTCATAATTCCTTTACAGAGAGCCATAAATAACATGCATGGAAGCAATACTCCCACACACTCCCTCTCAAACACTCACCAGCGCCTGCAGCCGAGGGCAGTGGATTGAGAGCTGAACCAGAGTGTTATCAGTCACCTGAATGGCGCATACAGACACAGAACATTAATATTAGTATGCTGACTAATCAGGATAAATTGCTGCAGGAAAACAGACTCAGATCAACAGCAGTAAAAAGAAAGCTTACGAATACTTTTGGTAGAGGTATAGTAGATTTTACTAACAGTTTTTTTTTCATATTTTAATTGTAATCGATTACATATTTAATATATTCAATGATTAAAGTAATTTTTTTACATTGTTTTATATCGTTTCTTTGTTGCAGTTGTTTTACTGTTTAAATTTTGTTGTTGGCTGCCTTGCGTTAAATTAGCTCATTTAAATACAATACTATATAAGAACGTCTTTCTTTAAAGAAGTAATACTTGTATACAGCAGGAATGCATTTAATTGTTCAAAGTGAAAGTAAATGTTAATAAAGATTCATACTTTAAATAGATTTGAAGCTTACCAAAATACATTCCTCTAAATCCATCTTCTCCATATCGTGACAATTCTGAAACAGAAGGCACGGTTTGTTTAGAAATCGTCTAGAAATGTCTTCGAACACAAAGCATGTGCTCTAAATCCAATACGTTTATGTTTTGTAGTTTTGCGGCGTTTGTGATTACTCACTCTGGCAAGAACAGTAAAACCAGCATCAGTCACATGTGAGCAGCGAGCGGCCTCCAGGATCCTGAGGAAGACACATGCAATGTGAATGAACGACCCCTGTGTGGTTATGTGTGCTTATCTGCGTGCAGATGAAGAAAGCTTTACTTGAGCCGTTGGCAGTTGAGGCCGAGGGCAGTCAGAGAAGCGTCTGTGATGTTGCTGCAGCCAGACACACAAACCATCTGCAATTTGTGACAACCGCGGCACAAACTCACAAAACCATCATCTGTGATTTGCTGCAAGATGGATAAAACATCTTAGTTATGTCTGCGTGTATTTGTTTTTCATTAGCAATATTAACCAACAGCATAATAAGCCAAAAAGTCTTACTGTGCACGATTGCATGTTGATTGTCATGAGCTCAGGACAGTGCTTTTGAAGGTGCTTCAGTGCAGTATCATCAAGCTGAAACGGCACATTTAATAGTTATTACGTTGCACTGTCAATGATTCTCTCAAGGTGTTTTGTGCTTGTACAGACGTATGCACCTGTGTGCAGCCTCTCAGAAACAGAGCTCGGAGACTTGTGCAGCCACGGCTTAGAGCCTCGATGCCATCACTCGTGATCTGATCACACCAGGACAGGTTCAGGTTCTCCAACATCCGACAGCCCTCGCTAACAGACAGAAAGAGCCAATAGGAGAATAAGCAAACAAAACGCTAAAAAAAAAGAACTTAAATGGACAGTCTACCCAAAAATGAAAATTAACCCTTGATTTACTCACCTTCAAGCCATTCTATACGTATATGACTTTCTTCTTTCAGATGAATACGATCCGAGTCATTAACAAATTTCCTGGCCGTAAGCTTTATAATGGAAGTGGGTGTTATTTTTTAATAGTCCAAAAGAAGTCCAATAAAGCGTATCAGTCCATGATAAAAAATGTTTCATGCATGGCTCAAGGGGATAAATAAAAGCCTGAATCAATGCATATAAGAAAAACTGTCATACGTGTATTCACAATAGAACACCATTTCAGAGGATGAAGCAGGATGTAGGCGTAGCATAAAGCCGGTGTTATACCTATCGTATGTGCAATCCAGCCAAGTATACAGACAGCACAGACATGGACTACTAGTATTTATAACACTGAAAGTGTACTATGCGGGGTCCATACAGGCGTAGTAGATCAGTTGAACAGTAAACAAACAGGTGAACAAACAATCGCCCAGAGTTACTGCACATATGGCTGTCTTTATATTGTTTTTTTTGATGGACTGTAAATGCACGGGTAGCGATAGACTCACACAGCCAAGTCTGTTGATCCCGCATACTTATCCATGCAGTCACAAACAATGTGAGGCACATGAATGTTTACAGAGAGCCTCCCCATACACCCTCCAATGACGATTTTTACATGAATGTTGATTCAACATGTTGAATCAGTGTCGGGATCTTGGAGAACTCTGACTGGATGCCCAGTAAACGAAGGCGGCACAAATGGAAGATTTGTTATGGGATCTTACCCAAGCATTCAAGTATGTGTATATTATCATAACAACGTGAGCCACTTGAAATAGAACAAAAAAAGTTATGACTGTAACTGATATTCAAAATGGTAAACAAACGCTACTTTATGTTTCGCATATCTCCATTTATCTTGCATATCGTTTTCTCTGTTTGAATGACAAGTATTTACTATTGATAGCTGCTGATTTAGAAAGCTAACTCATCTCACGGATGCGCAGAATGCACATGCTAAGTTTGCCATCGACTGTAGTCTGCGCAGTGTGTTGGACCGCAGCTTTTTGTCCGATGCTGCCAATGCGAGGCAACAACTCTGTGAGCTTTCATCACTGCTAGTTCTTCGAAGTTGGCTTGGTGTGACCCAGCTTTTACTTTAGCAAAGGAAAGAATGGCTTTTTTTTTAACACGCGTATGACAGAGGAAGTCCGGAATTAGCGTTTATAAAGCTTTTGATATCAAAATGTTTCTTACCAATTCACTACAGAAGGCCTTTATTCACCCCCAGGAGTCATGTGAGGGCTTTTTTACTGCTTTATTGAAGAACTTTTGGACTACTGAAAAATAACAGCCATTCACTGCTGTCGAAAAAGCTTTGGAAGAGTTAGGATGTTTTTAAATATAACTATAACGAACAGATTCATCTAAAAGAAGAACCTAGGCTTGAGGATGAGTACAACCATCCCTTTAAACACCATCTAAAACCCCAAAAATGTTGTTGTTTTTTTTTTGTGAATTTAAATTTTAAACTTAAATCAACAACAATCAATGTGTCAAAAAAAAATCTGATCAGGAAAAAACATTTATAAATAAGAATATTTTGCCTTGCATTTTTAAGTTGAAATAAACTGATAAAGAGGAACAATAAACCACGAAAGAAATCCAAAATAAAAAATAAATAAATATACATATTGTTTTAAATACTATTTCATCCACTTTTGAGATGTGGGAATATAAGCAGCAATTATCTCAAATGTCTAACAATGAGTTAATAATTGCTCTTGGTCTCGGTTTAAATATTCCCTCTCAGAAGGTCCTGCTTCACCAGCTCATACAGAATAATCTACTAAAACTGTAGAAAAGATTCATTAGAGGAAATGTGACAGAGGTGACAGACTCTTAATCATTAACAAAGGCAACATCCTGAGAAAATGAAATCAAAACTAGGCTTTGATTTAACACCCCCCTGTTCAGACTCCATAAAATCTAAATCACAGTTTTGTTTTTTAGTCCATGTGTATTAGCTTTAAGGTCATCAAGTGTTTAAAATTGGAGTATTTAACTTCTGACAATTTTAGACTCATGCTGTCAATGTCTGTCCAATAATCATCATGGCATTTTACATTAACTACACAATCAAAACAAATAAGCCTAAATGCGGTCCCCAAGACCTTATGACTGCCCCCACCTTAAGGCCTTAAGTGCATGATTGGTGATGGACACACAGGAGGTCAGATCAAGGTGGCGAAGTTTAGAGCAGAACTTGCTAAGGCTGATGCAGGTGGAGTCTGTGATCTTGGTGCAGCCGTTGAGGTTCAGATGTTCAATGTTGCGACAGTTCTGAGCAAAGGTCCTGCCAAATCAAATAAAACCTCTTAGCTGACAATGCTAAACAGAAAAACTACACAATGAAAATATGGTAAACATGCTGCGAACAACAGCAGCCACAAATAATCCTCACCTAACCAGCTGCAAAATTACACATTTCCAGAAACAAGACATTTCTCACGGTGAAAGCTAAACTGCTGCACAAGCCAATCAGCCATTAAAAAGATTTGTGATATGTGATATTATGCAATTACATAGAAAAGGGACCGATGATATTCATAATAGGCGGGCCCATTCAAAAGTGCTTTACAATACACCACAAATCACATCAGAGATAACGGATTTTCTGAGATAGCTTTAATAACTTGTGACTTAGAGTTGCTTTAATGCCGCCGAGTGCTATTTTATGCTTTGACTGGACAATTTCATTAATTGTATGAACTGTGCAATCTTGCAGTGCATGTTTTAATTAATAAAAAGTAGTGTGGCTCACTTCATGGAGGCATCTCCCACACTGAGGCAGCCCCGAAGACTGAGCTGCCTCAAAAACCCCCCACATCGCTTCGAGATGTTCTCCACGACACGTCCCTAATAGAAACACATACAGAGAGAGAGAGAGCTCAGGCACAGAGGATCAGGGGATGACGTTACAGTCTATGGATTCCGTAGAAAAGCCTACTGACCCAGTGTTAATCCCATACACATAACACCCACAGACAGACAATTTAAAGCACACAGGAACATATTACTGATGAAATACTAAGACATGCAAAGCAAAAGCTGATAGCACACAAGACTGCATCTGCAATCGCAAACCATAACATTTACTGGACATATGCTTTTTCACCTCAATATCTGTCTGAAAGTTGAAGAGATCAATCTTTTGCCAGTTACTTCCATCTAACGCAAGAACATTCCACGCCTGTAGAAAAGGAGAAAAGCACTGTCGAAAACTATTTTAATACTAGACAGTTGTTTAATATTAACTAAACAAACAGCTGAACATACCTTGGATACCTGGGCACACCTACACAATGTAACTACATCCAGGAAAGAGAAAATCCTGAAATAAAAACAGATTTTGGAGAAGTTGTTGATTTTTGATTATTATTCTGTTTTTTCCTGTAATGTTCTAACATATATATATATATATATATATATATATATATATATATATATATATATATATATATATATATATTTATATTACATTTTAATATGAAATGCAAAAAAATCTGATGAACAGAGAGACAGACCAGACACATATACAAGTTAGAGATACAGACAGAACAAAGAACAACAAATAAGAAACCATAGACAGACTGACAGGCATAGATAGATAGATAGATAGATAGATAGATAGATAGATAGATAGATAGATAGATATAGATGCAAATTATACAGAATGAAAGAAAGAACAATAGAATACACAGACAGACAGACATACAGACAGAGTGATAAATGGAATGATAGAACGATAAACCAACAGATAGACAAATAGATGGGAAGACAGTCAGATATAGATGATTGATACAGAGACAGACAAGCACACAGATTTTCACAAAATTTATTACAATGTATTTGGCCATCTATGCCAATAAGAGTCATTAATTGTGATGGGCTCACCTGAGCAGAAGCTCTTTGGGAAGTTTTTTGTTGATTAGGGCCTCATCACTGTTTGAGAACACCTGGACAATGTGACATGACACAGATGAATTACATAAAGCTCACACAGCACCAGTTACGGTCATGCACAATCAATACGCTCAAAGCTGGTTCAGACACGCCTCGGCCTGGTGCAACTTCACCCATAACACTTGCACAAGAAGGACAAATAGCATCAGCGAGGGTCTTAGATAACACTGCCGCTTTGTGACATCTTCTCAAGCCCTCGCATTCAGGGCACGTCAGCAAGCCAATCAGCTTGATCTAAACTCCAAGAACACCAGCCAACTCTAACGTTAAACGGATTCAGGCGCAGCGCCCGTTGCTGACACGGTCAGCTGGTGCCGTTGTGTTAGGACGGGATTACCCTTGACGAACAAAAGCCTCAACACGGCACGTAAAAATAGAGCCCTGCCCGGTCCAAAACACACACACAGTACCCTTGCAGACACGCACGCACGCACGCACGCACGCAGTCACTCACGCGCGAGCGCGCGCCCACCAACACAAACAACCGCTTAAACACACTGTCATCGCTCAGACAGCCTGCCACCGCCCGTTTTCATTTCCTCGGGCGAAATATCACAGTTCGCTCGATATGAGTTACCTCAAATCTGCCCTTGGTGATGCCGTTCATGTCTGTTGCAGTGTCAATAATAAAGACAGTCCCAGGCAAGCGCTGCGCACAGCGACGTTTGCGCGTTTTGTCAACGCTGGCGATCAAACTGTCGTGACACAGACGCGCAGCTGTAACGTGTGGCCCGCTAGCCGTTCGTGTCTACGTTGGTAACCGGAGAAATCCCGGGCTGGCCGCCGTCCGTGAACCATCACACAGCCAAAATAACAATAATAACATGGACGGAGCAGACTGCTGCTCTAACCTCACTTCCGCCTCCCGAGCTGCCTCTCTGACTACATTTCCGCTCGAGCGCAAATTCCTGCCTGAAGTGAGTGCTGCTTAATCTTTAAACGACGCCAATAAAATGCCAGAGTGTGTCTGGCAAAGGAGCTTGAAGAATAAACCTTTTTATTAGCACTGGGGTCGGGAACGCGCTCGTGCGCTCCGGGGGTTCAAAAGTGTGGCTGTCGTGACGTCACTTTTGCGGGAAAAACACGCGTGGTGGGTTTGTTTTGGTAATGATCTATGAGGTTGCATAGGTGTGTCGTGGTTAATACACAAATGTAGCGTGGGGAAATGAAAATGGTCACTTTATTCATACAGAATTAAACGCCACCGACTATATTTTGGCACGATGTGTTAATGTTAGCAGAGCAGATGTGCATTCACGCTTATGTGAAAATAAGGACAGCGTGTCATAATTGTATTCCCTTCAGTTTCGAAGCGTCTGACACAGACAAATAAAACATTTCCACTTTTGACTATATTTACTTTTACTTTTTTTCTTTTTGATTTAAATGACCTTGTTTTGAAAAGGCTCTATTAACATCAGATGTTAAACTGTAACCAGTATCCTTAAAGCAATTAGCAGAGACTGGTAAATACAGCTTTATTCTGGTTTGATGGTTGAATAGTCATAAAAAGATTGCTGCATGTTTAAATTAGTCTGTCATTAGTCCGTCTTCAAGCATAGTCATAAGGACCTGCAAAAAAATGCATATGCAAAAATGCAACTAAATTCAGTATCTAAGTATTTCAGTAAAGTTTCTACCTGAAAAAATGTTTTTTTTACAGCCCTGCGAAATCACACAGCCTGAATGTTATAAAAATGGTAACATCTATATATGAATAGGCACTGTAGTATTCCTAGTCAACAGCAGAGGGCGGAAGAGTGCCGCTTTGCAGGTGGCTTTTGATCTTTCATGAATGGCACTTGAATATTTTCCCATTTGTTATTATACAGCTATTGAATAGTGTTTTCCCAATTAGTCGTTATTCAATTATCATAGCATGACGCGTTTAGTAGGACAGTTTAAGGTACTTCCAGGCAACAATTTGCAATTTGTGCCTATATATATTGTCTATGTACATATATATATATATATATATATATATATATATATATATATATATATATATATATATATATATATATATATATATATGTGTGTGTGTGTGTGTGTGTGTGTGTGTATGTGTGTGTAATGTAGATATGGTCATGTTAAAATCTTGTTAATTCTGCATCAGTTATAGGCTGGAAAACAGAACTAAGGAGTTTCATCTTTAAAATGGAAAAAGGTAGGAACTTTAACATCACTGTTACTCTATCTTGGAGTGGCATCCAACAAAAATCACCTCAAGAGCAAGATTTCAGGGGGTTCCAAAGAACCCTGGAGTAATATTAGCGTCTACAGGCCTCTCTTGCACTGGCTTAGGTTGTCCAGGAGTCTACCTCCAGGGACTGAAAAAGAATGGTGTGCATGGCAGGACAACAAGATGGAAGCCAAGAACATTGCTACCAGTTTGCCAAAGACTGTGTGAATGAGCCAGAAGACTATGAAAAGAATGTTTTGTCAACAAATGAATGTCAGAAATAGAACGGATTGATAAGAAGTGCATAATTTCACCTAAAAAAGCCACAGCTCACAGGACGTTCTCAGAATTTCGGCTGACATTCTTGCAAGGTTCTTTCAAAGTTAAGAGCAAGCATTATTCCAGTAGCATTAACTGAACGTTCATTTAAAGTGATTTGGTCTTTAAAAAAGTTCTCAAAACATTAGCCCCGATTATTATGTTATTATACATCATTTATGATTTTTTTTTTTTTACATTTTGGTTGATTGTTCAGCACTACGGGTTTCACTCAAAAGTAACATTTCCATTGAAGTGTCCTTAAAATTTATGCACATTCACAAAAGTTCTAGCTCTATGTGTGTGCCGGCTTTAAGCTGTAATTGTTTGGCTAATACCTTGACTAAATAATAAGGTAAGGAATTTTGGATCACACATAGCTCTGTTATTGAAGTAAATAACATTAGAAGCTGTTCAGACACACTGGGCCTGCGCTGGCCACAATCCTCCCGCTTGCTCACTAAAAAACAAACACACTTGCTCATTCCCGCTCGCTATCTCTTTCTCCAGCACAGATGTGCGCATAAAAGCCTTTGCGATTAAATGCATTTGAGTGTGTGTGTGTGTGTGTGTGTGTGTGTGTGTGTGTGTGTGTGTGTGTGTGTGTGTGTGTGTGTGTGTGTGTGTGTTTGCGGTGGGCCAGGACACCCATTATGCTCGCGCGTCACAGTGTCCAGCAGAGCCCATACTGGGCCAGCTTCATCAAAGTTGCTGTGTCCTAAGTTTGGCCCCAAGAATTTGGGACACAGACACAGTTGGTTTTGTCCTGCTCGTTCTGAACTGACACGCAGCCAGGCGCGCTATGGTGACAACACTCACCAAAATTAAGGGTCCGCTCCTAAAAAAGAAGAAGAAGAAAAAAAACACATTACACGGTGGCAAGCTGTCCTCTGTAGCAGGGAGGCACAAGCCATTATGAGCCGGACTCCCCACGGCACTGGAACAATCCCAGAGCTCAGAGCCTCTGTTCTCATGCGGTACTGCACAGGTTCTGAGTCATGACGTATTTACTGACAACGCCGTGCGAGTTTTCGCACGAGCGCACCAGCAGCTCGGTAATGCACTTCTCGGTCAGATAAACCTCTGTCTCTGCGCCTATTAGTTCTTTTCTCTCGGCTGGCGGAATCATCGGGACCCGTCCGTGTGGAAAGCGCAATTCAATTGGGATTTTTTTCAACTTTCACCTGACAGATTCGGGAAAAGTTTTACCTCGGTTTTTCCAGAAACACGGTTTCATTATGGGGCGAGCCTGCCACCGAGAGCTCGCGCTCCTGCCGCTGCTGGGATACTTGGCTTGCCTGACGCGCGCGGACGGTGGGTTTCTATTGATTATCTGGGTGCGGTAATTTGTTTCACGCGCCTCTGCGATACACTTTTACGCGAGGTGATGAATGGGCGCGTGCGTGTGTCCGGCTTCCGAAAGATTAGAAAGTGGTTGGTTTAGATGACATACTTCTTGTGTAGTTATAAACCTTTGTGTGTGTTGTATATTCTTTTTTGAAGAAACTGTATAATTTTGAAAGTAATTTGGGTGTTTATTGTCATTTCTATTAGTTTCTTTTAATATGTCTGTATTTGCATTTTATTAAATACATTTGTTTGCACAATTTTGGGGTACATTAAGTTCAAAATTTTTTGAAAGTTTTGCTTTTTCATGTAGGCTATATAAGTATTATTAGTCGAATTAATATGTTTTAAATTGTATTAATTTTGTTATTTTAAGATATTTAAGATTTAAGATTATTTTTCTTTGTTGTAAAACATTAATATTTAAAATCATTTTGTCAGCCAAAAGTCAGAAAGAAGCCATTATGCTGTCATGTGACAAGAAAACTATACATCTGATAGGACTCCTTTAGATGTTTAATTGTGCGTCAATATATGGTTTTTAAGAAAAACTACCTATTCCCATTCAAGTCAAATGAAAGAAATGTTATATTCGTGACTAATGTTAAAAAATAAAATGGCTTATGTGTTTTTGGTCTGTTGTTGTAGGCTTTTGTCTCATAGTTTTAGAGGCTCTCTGTATTATATGTTAAGGTAGCCTATGTTTGACCGTCTTTCTCCTATACTGTCTGTTCGTGTTTACTGTCATACTTTCCTTTCTAATAGTTAGTCAAAACTAAAGATCTAATTCACATAATGAATTTCATGTTCCTCCACCACAAACCCTTGATTTCTTCACATCAGCATAACAGACTCATCAATATGACACTAATGAATTTGTAACAAACGATTGATAGATGACGGGTTGTTTGTGGTGGCTCTGCTTGATTAGTCAGACTTCTGAACATGACTCAGTCTGGATTTACCTCACTGACACCAACCTGCTAACTCGATCTGTTCCAATTCAAATCGATCCCGAATAATGATGTTACCTGATGTGTATTTATTACACATGGAGGCATTATTCGGTCACACTTTAAATGAGGTGGCCTTATCTACCATGTACTAATAAGTACAATCAATGTACTTATTGTGATCACATTGACTTACAAAAAGAGGTGGGATGGGGTAAGGTTAGGGACAGGTTTGATGGTATTGGTATGTTTAAGGTCGATTGGGATGGGTCAACGGTGTAAATATAAATGTAATTATAGAAATTAATAGGTATTTTTACAAATATAAGTACAATGTAAAAACACACTTGCATTGTATCAAATGATTCACTTAAATGTAAGTACATAGTAGTTAAGGCCATCTAAAGTGGGACCCATTATTCTATTGCGAGAGGGAAAGTTCTGCATGTTTGGTGACGTCCATGCAACCTTGGTTTAATTTTGATCTATAATTAGCTCAATTTCAGATGCTTTACACAGGAGCTGACTCACTGAAGTAGTCATTGTATTAGCTCTGTTTGAGACTGTGACAAACAAACAATGCAATTAAGAAGCCGCCTTATGGAAGGCCTGTGTTTTTGTTATGTCAGGGTGGGGGAAATGGATTTGTGTTTGTTTATGCAACAAGTGCCAAAGACAAAATGTTTAAATAATCTAAAGAACCGTTTTTGACTATAATAAGTCCATGTCCAGTGATTTTAACGATTCTGTCTTTAACCATTTGGCATAGCTTTACGCTTCACGCCAAAAACACTGTTACATACACTTTATACAGTAACCGCTCCCACTTGACCCTATTCAGGTAATATCCTGCTGTTAAAAATTGCCTTTTGCCATACGAAGCTCTTAGGTGCTGTAATTCATAGCTTTCATACCACCTGTAGATATCGTATCAACGTGCTGTGGTTGTATCCTTGCATTCTCCTAATTTCTTGTTGCCCTTCTCATTTTCCTGCTTGAGGTAATGTATTCTTACCAAAGCATTATAAAAATGCATCCTGTAAGTAACGCTGGATTATTTTTACCAGTCTCTCCATTAGGACATGTGTTCTTACTGGAATTGGACAGTTTTCCAAAAGGTGGACAGGAGAAAGGGTTCGAGGCAGCAACACGTGCCTGTACGGCTCAAGGGGCCCAGGTGGCATCCGGGGCCGACCTGCATCATGCAGTGTTGGAATGTGCTTTCTCAGCCTGCTCGCGTGGTTGGCTCTCCGGACCGAGCATTGGGTAAGAACGTTAATTACCTGAAGAACCGATGCTGTCAATCAAAGTGTTGTTTTGTTGAGCGGGCATTGTGCTTTTTTGAGGCGCAATAATGAGATAGCTTGCTTGCGCATATCTGTGTTTTTGTGTGTGATTGCAAGACAGAGAGAATCCTACCTGTGAATTCAGCCAGAACATTCCTATTTACACCTCGGGGCCTGAGAGAAATAGACCTGAGCTGCTGTGAGGGAACACATCAGCACCTTCCATGTGCTCATTTTCTGTGCTGCTCCGTTGCTGAGATGCATTACTTTACCACTACGCACAAATCCCAAAATAATTATCACATCAAAAATGTGGTCCAAAATGACTCTTTCTTTCTCAAATGAAATACATATAGTGGGCCCAAAAGGTATTTGTAAAAAAAAAATACAAAAAATATGAATTACATTGCTTTGAATAACAAAATTCCAATTATATTTTATATAGTGATAAATAATATATATTGTAATAATATTTACTGCATAAATTATAGCAGGTGTTACAGTACTGTACAGTATATATATTTACAGTAAATGAATACAATTTTAAATGTATTTAATTTTATATTTGTTTTGATATATTTTAAAAATGTAATTTATTCCTTAGATTTCATCATTCTCATTCAAGTTTCAGAAGTTTTGGAGAAATCATTCAAATGTGGTGCTTAAGTCCTTATTTGGAAACCTTAGCACATTTGTCTGTTTTTTTGATGCATGGAAAGTCTAAAGAACAGCATATTTATAATATATAAATTATATATATCTAAATTGATCACCCTTGCTTAGTGATTATATTACTGAACCTAAACTTTCGAACAATAATACATGCTCACTTACATTTATGCTTACAAAAAAGGAAATGGACTAAGAAAAATAATCTTAAATCAATGTTGTTTGTTCTAAGCTGTACGCTTCTCTCTAATGAGTTTGGAATACAAAATTCAAAGCATTCATTTGTTATCAGGTATGAATTTGTGAATGTCTGAGGCCTTTGTTGAATATCACTTGCATCTGCAAGTTTTGCCAAAAGGAGTGGCCTTCCCTTCAGAACAACCTATAGATTACACATGGATTTCTTGGCCGTGACACATAAATTTCACATAAATGACATACACGTGAAAATCTACAATCTACCTCAGTGCAACTGAGCCTTAATAACTAAACTTTGACACTGGGTGTTTCCTAGTAACTTAACACTGTCCCGGGAGAGTCCAGTCTGGTAAGGACTTGAGCGGTCTGGTTGTGGTTTGAGCCCCCCTCTGCACCCCTCTCAGACATACCCACATGCTCATAATTCTGATTAAGACCTCACAGCTGAGTGTTAAAAGGTGAGGTAAGCAACTTACTTCCCTCACAAACATTTGGAGGAATGTCTCTAAAAGATTTGGGATGAAACAGACAGACATTCTTGGTTGTAGACAGTGTATTCAGAGACCTTGACTGACTTCTTGAAGTCAACCTTTAAATACTGAATAGTTCTGTTTGAAACCATTGTAAAACGACTATAAATGCAACTGTCACATATTATATTAATGCGGCACGTTGCAAAATTGCTTGGCAACTGTGAGCATCCTACATTTAAAATAATGAACAATATCACTTGGTGAAAGACCAATTTATTCTGGTGATTAATAATAAATATCTGTTCAGGTGTTTGGTATCTTTAATGATTAAATGTTGATTAATTGTTAAATGCTATTATAGGGTTTTAAGGGTCTTTTGCGTTGTCTACAAACACTGCATGGTAAAATCACTGTAATGCAGGGGTTTCCAGATTTTTGATGCCGAAGACCCCAAATATTATTAGTTTCTTGTGGCTTATTGGATATTTTAATCACTTTCACACACAATCAGAGAGTGGTCCTGGCCGAAACAAGCTTTAAAAACATACACACGCGCGACAGAAAACAGACCTGTGACGTAAATTCATACAAACACTAGAGACATAGCAATGTGATGGGGGTTTACTACATAAAGTGTGTGTGTTGAAATTGTATGAGCTGACTATGTAAGCAGAATTTAACAGTGACATCATGTCTGTTGCCTTTATAATGGAAAAGACCAAAAAAATGAGAAGAAATTCATCTAATTTACTTTCAGGACTACAGTGTGCAGCGGTGTGCCGGGGAGCTTGAGGCCAGTTGATGTGCAGTTGGAGAATTTAACCGCGGACACTGAGAGACTGGGCGTGTTCTGCATGAAAGATAGCGGTCAGTTTTAAATCACTGAAACTGGAGAAGGGGACTGTGTTTTTTCACTTACGAGGGATCATGAGGGACTATTTCATGTAACACATACCTAAATATTTTGGCCTGTTTCATACCGTATGTGAAAACTAAAGAGCAAAAGCATGTGTGTTAGTTTCAGTGCCAACAGAGATTTCAAACCTTTTGTACCAGGGACCCCCAAATATGATGATTTTGTGTGAGCCTCCTTTCACTTAATAAAAAAATAAATAAAGGTAAACTCCAGACTGTTTTAGCTATTTTGATTGCAGCAGTGATGTGGAGTAATTGCCATTTGGATGTAAATGTGCTTCCCTTCATGTCAATTATATTTCCCTTACAGTAAAAAAGTAATATTTTAAAAATAAATTTCATAATAAGCATACTAAATGTATTTAATACATATCGCTTGAGACTTTATATAAGAAATACAATTCAATTTTATTTGGAGTACTACTTTGCATATTACTTTTAAAATATCTTGCTCTGACATATCTTAAAATATGTCCGTGTCATTGTTCTTTCACAAGATGCACACCTGTGATGTTTTATTATTAATTTTTTTTTTTAGCTTAAAAGTTGCTTAAATATCGGAATTCAACTAAGACCTAGGCATGGCTTAAGCTAAGCCCTGTTTATAAAACCTTAATGTCATTATTGATGAGGATTTTATGACCAATTACCAAATTAACCAAGTGAATCAATCAAATACTTCAGTATATTTTAGTTCAGCACTACTTCTGCACAGTTAAGTACAAAATTAGTTGTTCTAATTTAGCAGACTTTAAGTATACCATTTTAGTATAATAAATGTATAATTCCAGGGCATTTTGTATTAAGCACATAAATGTAAATATGTAAATGTATTTGTAGCATACATGTATTTCTAAGTCTTTTTACTATATTTTTTTTCACTACAAGCACATTGTTAAAGATTCTCAGCCTACCTTCTATGTACATTTTTATAATTTATGATGTTAATAAAAGTATTATTCAGTATAGCTTTTTGTATGGCCGTCACTGTAGAATGCTGTCACAATGTGATCCTGACAGTGTACAGTGTGAAACGCTCTTCACCTTTCATCCATCAGATGCTCCATGTGGGCAGCCACCTTCATTCCCACACTCACATCTGCAGGGGAAAACTGGTCTCGACCTGGGGGATGAACTTCTATATACCTGTGACCCAGGATACAAACTTCCCAATGGAGATACAGGCTTCAGCCTGCTTTGCGACAGTTGTGGAGAATGGTACGGCCTGGTGCAGCATTGCGTGAAAGGTGAGCTGCGAACACAATGATGATATTTAAAAATGAAAAGAGCCCTGCTGAATATGAGACAGAGGCTCCAAGATACATAATTCTTGAGGTTCAAAGGGTTTATTTGGCTTTTGGGTGTAGCTGCGTAGCCTTCAATATGTTTTATTTGTTGCAGATGATCCTGAAGGCCACATCGACTATGAAGATAAGTTCACAGATGGCCATCTCCTTGAGAATCCGAGGGAGGAGCATCATATTTCTTTGAATCCAGGAGGAACGCAGTCCACCGTTCATGAAGTAGAAGAATCCTCTCCAGAGCCTGATCCAGAGCCAGTCATGTCTATGGAGGAGAAGGAGAATGATAGAGATTCAGCTATATCAGTCACTGAACCTCCAGTGTCTCAACTCAGTCAGAAGCACATGTTCTGGTTTCCTTCAGAGGCCTTCCAGGAAGAAGAGGAACAGCCGGCAATCACCACTGATTCCTCCTCTGTTAAAAAGCCCAGCGAAGATGAGAGTCACATGACGGTCAAAATGACTAACGGCCAGTCTGATGCTGATATTATCGCAGAGGAAAGTGACGATCCAACAGATCCTCCCACAGATGAGCCTACCAGTCCCAGTGCTGGTGGCTCAGATGAGTCCTGGCTAGATGGATACCCTGTTACTCAGGATGAGGATAAAGCTGGAGGTGAGTCCACAGGGGAGGCAGGACCAGAACAAGGTACAGAGACCTTGACTGGCCAATCAGAAGTTGAGGTATTTGAGGATGTAACCAAAAACCCTGTGGAAGAAGAGACCGGGGGTTTGATTGACAACCCTGAGGAGGACGAAGACGGAGAAGTAAAAAATTCCGAGGACACAATCCACAGGAAAGGAGACGAGGAGCTTGGTAAAGGGACAACCAGACTTGAAAAGGAGTCTGTTGTAACATCTTATGAGGAAACAACTGAAGTGCTTTCAGAAGATGACATGGTGAAAGAAATGTACACACCAGAGAACTCTGACTCGGATGGGTCAGAAACATTGGGGTTTGATGGTGTAACTGACAGTCCTAATGGTGTAGTGAAGCCCACCACCTTCATTACTCAGATCACACCCAGTCCAGATGATATTGCTGTACACCAGCGGCCCATGCCGTACACACCGTCTTCCGCTCCCGAAAATGTGAGCACCAGTCAGGGGGGCTTGGGCCCCGAGAGCACATCCACTCCTTCTGGGATGGTACATCTGGATGGGCCACCTGATTATATCACCAGCATGCCCACACCTGTCATCAAGGATCCTTGGGAAACCTTTGATGACCACTTCCTGGAGCACATCCCTGGTCACTTCCCAACTGAAAACCCTGAAAATCAGAGCGTGATGGAACGAGGTGGAGATGGCAGCCTGGATCAACAGGAGCGGGCTGGAGAGGGTGCTTGTGCAGAAGACCCCTGTCACGGTTCAGGCCGCGGGCCCATGATCGCGGCCATTATCGTTGGCATCGTAGCAGCGGTAGTGGGAGTGGTCTTGGGGGTGTGGTGTTATAAAAAGAGGCAACAAAAGAGCTCTCACTACCAGCTCAATGGGACTAATAGGCAAACACAGTGCATTGAATTACAACAGACTGTGTGAAAGTCATACAGATCCTCATAAAGCCACACAGCTTACTCAGTCATCCATACAAAGCCATTTATGTGTGAACATTACAGTTTATGTCCACCGGGGCTCAGCAAAGTGAAGAGTAGAAAAAGTGAAATCTATATCTATCAATCTGTCTGTCTATCTGTCTGTCTATCTATCTATCTATCTAGATTACAAAACGTTCTTGTTGACAAACTTTGCTCTTCTAATTTTGTAGTAAAATTATACTTATATTAATTTCTTTCAAGTTTTCATTCCCTTAAATTTCAAATTCAAGAATTGCATTGAAAAATAATCCTAATTCATTTCTGAATGCCACACAACCCCGACTTTCATACTAACACAAGGAGTGTCTCTGTTTAACACTCTTTTATCGCACAAGTTTGGATTTTTTAGTGCTTAGTTAGTGTTTCTGTTTTACAGTGCTTTTTTCTTTATATTTTCATTGTATTGTGGATAATTGATGTTGCATTGTCTGCATTGTCATTTGACCGTGGGTCGGTGCATGTGTGGTGCCCGTCTGTCCAGATTTGTATGTGTTTATAGCTTTGTCCATTAGTGGGTTGGTGTGTGTAAGAGAATCATTGTGACTTTAGCCTATTTTGGTTTTGAAAGAGAGCAGTCAGTTCAAAAGAGAATGTGGTTGAGTGTGCGTAATTGAGTTTCTAGCTTGCAGACAGGTGAGACATTCTGGTCAGAGGAAATAAGGGTGAATTCTGATTTGCTTTCAGCTCTTATAGACCTAAAGCAGGCTGAATAAATAGCTTTCATCCCTAAATTTAGAATACAATGAGCATTTGTTCATTTCAACCCCTTTACCTATAAATAAGCGAGTTTCTTGGGGTTGAGCTCAGGACTCAGAAAGATTCACACTCACAGACAGGTGAGACATTCTTCTCAGAGGAACTAAAGGTGGATTCTGATTGGTTTTCAGCACATTTACAACCTACTGAGTTTCGGTTTCTTTAAAATATATCTAGTGATATAAAAGTTATATCATAGCAGACTATTTTCTACATACATTTTCCCATATATCTTATTGATGTTCATTACTAAGATACTAAGTTTGTTCATCACCTCCAGCGACGTTCATGAGGAATATTTATATCATGTGTATTATAAATGTACAAACTTGATTTTAGAACTAGTGAATTGAAACAAAACAAACACAAATCAGATATTTCCAGAATCGCTTCATTTGAATTGTCATACTTACGTCAAAAATATAGTATGCTATTTTAGATAATATTAATAATAGGAATTCACATGTAGTAAAGTCATTTATTTCTAGATGTTGTTAGAGCAAATGTAGCATTTTTATATTGTTTGATTGAAGAAAAGTGGAGTAAAACTTCATGAATTTTGCAGGGTCATTTGCAAGTATCTATTAATGATCGACTTACATTATTAACATTATCTAACTTTGGATATTTTTGATTGTTGGCTGTTGTTGTTGGTGGTGGTTTTTTAATCTACTCAAACTCATGAGTATGCCAAATAAAAACGAAAACTCGTGGTTACAGATACGCAAAAAAAATTGACTTTGGAAGATGCACATCACGTGTAGCCTAAACGAAAACTGCGTATCATATGCGCGCCAACAAATTTCTTATCGCGTGCACGCGAAACTGCGCATTATATGTACTCCAAACACCTGCGTATCAAATATAGGCCAAAGTCCATTTTTGCGTACGAATACGAGTTTTCCTTTTCCTTTTGGTGTATTATTTATACGCATTTTCATGAGACCGGGCTGCTTTTAATGTTTTCCAGCCCTGACATCTCTATTTAGCAGATAAGCTAGCGCAGTCTTAGTTGACATTAGCCATTTAGAGGACGCTTTTATCCAAAGATACTTACATTACAATGATGAAAATCACAAGCAAATTATCACAGAAAAGCCAAAACACTTGCATTTACCTACAAATCTCATTTCTAGATCAAGAAATCCGTTCCAGTTGATTGCTGTAGATATATTTAAAGCTACAGTGGATAAACACATGGGCTGCTTACCATAAAATTGGCAATTTGCCGTTTGTGAGGTAAATGTGACCATTGTAACTATTTTATTTGCTCTGGTATCTTCTTAAAAGTTATTTTCTGAACTGTAGAGTGTTTTTTTATTGTGATGTGGAACGGTAAGATATCTATTAATCTGCGATAATGTCAAATCCATTTGAAGGTAAAACTGCTCGATAATATCAACATTACACTGTAACAATGTCAGTTAGATGTGACATGAGGGAATCTGACTAAACATAGCTGTGGAAAACTAATGAAACATTAATCAATAAATTACTTTGGGGGGAAGGCTGCTTTAGTCTTCTTTGGTGTCAACATTACTTAAATAGGCTTAAAAAAACATTTCCTTCCTAAAATAAGACTGCAAACATTTGCATAGCGTTGCCAGGTGTCTCTGTATGCGTGTAAGAGCAGCAGAGCCAAACCTAATATCACAAAAGAGGGACATGTTTTTTGTGTCTATGCTGTCGTTTTTACCACAAAACAAAGACAGAACACTCAGAAACACTCCTGCATACAAATACTCACACAGCGGGAGAACAGAGACTTATTTAAATGTGTTTGAACATGGAGTATCTGTGCAGTTTATCACACCATAGTAGGAAAAACCCACAGAGAAAAGGAAAGAAGAGGTGGGGGAAGAGGAACGAGAGATGTGGAGAGAGTTTGGATTAAAAAAGACTGCTCGCACGCACTCTTAAGGGCCAGTGTTTAGTCTTTTGCTATTATATTTAGTCTGAATGTTTACTGCTTTTAAGAGCAGGCAATACTGGTTCAGCCTTTGAAATAGACATGTTTGTTTGAGTTCTTCTAAGCAGCACCATTTTACACATATTTTGAATAATAGCCAAGTGAACATTTGTGAAGTTATCAACAACGAACATATTAGTGCAGACATTTGGTCCAAACAGATTGTGTGAGGCTTGGCATAACCAAAAATTGTTAAGCTCAAAATCTTAAAGTCGGTTCTTTTGAAATACACAATTTTTGCACCAGAAGGAGGATTGTACAAAGATATTGTACCACTTGAGGAAACGAAAATTAATTAAAATAAAACAAATACAGAGAATGAATTAGCCAGTTTTTCAGAGCACAAAAGTAGTGGGTTTTAAGCGTTTTCATCCATATTATTTATTGCAACAGCATCCACATCTGTAACAATCAGCCAAAAAAAACCCACAAAAAAACATTTTCAGTGTTTAACCAGTTCTTGGGGCTCAATTCTGCTTGGATATCTTCACATGGTTCAACGTTGCTCGGGTTGTATTCAGCATACAAAAGCAATCCAACAACAAAATAAAAACACATCTTTGCTTTCTCTGACATACAGTAAAATTGACAGGGACTAAAATTAAAATCTTTTGGCTTGTGGTGCATACTCTGTACTTACATGTGTAAATGTAAGTACAGATGCGTACAGTTAAAAGATATCAACTCTTCCAATCACCAACCCCTAAAATAAATACAAAAACAAAAATGGTACGGGCTGGAGAAAACTTTATGGTCTTTTTCACAATGTTTTCGTTTCAGTGCAAATCATTTTCTTATTCATCCTCAGCAACGAGATATTCATCAAGAAACTCTAAGACTTCACCCTGAAAGAGAAAAATGGTTGGAGAAAGAGTTAGGGAGAAAACGTGTTCATGTAAAATGTAATCTGCGTTTATCTGCGATCATGGCACCAGTGTTATTACAATTAGCTAACGCAAATTTCTCATTTTCATTTAACTTGAAAACGAATGACGAAAAACACAATTACTAGAACTTGTGAAAAAAAGTATAAACAGTATCAATAGTAACATACAGTGTAATGTAATAAGCATATAAACGCGTTCATTTATCGGCCACTAGAGGGCGGTGTGGCTCAGAGTGAAAGGTTCTGAATGAATCTGTAAGCGTAGCGCGCACCCAAGTGACCAAAACTCACACTACAAGCATTCAGCACTGCTCCAAACACATGAAAAACCCCTTCATATTCAACAAGCATCCAAATAACCCGTGCACAAACACTCTCAGCTCCCACCTCATCATCTGACTGTAACTTCTGTTTGGCGAACTCTAGCATCTGCAGCTGTAGCGTGGTCTGATTGTGGTACCGTACTGCTTCCTGTCATGTGAGGATGCATTATGAGTACAGCACCAACGAAAATAAACGCATTTATTCATTATTTACCACGATGTGAGACACCCACCGCTCTAGGGAAGAAATCCTCATCGGCCAGACCAAATTTTTCTCTGTGGAACCGATAATACTCGACATTATTCTTCATCACCTCATCACTGGGGTCAAAGAGCATGTAGCTGGCCACACACGGTACAGCGTTCTTCAGATCATTCACTGTGTCAAAATAAAGGAGAGAAACTTGTGAACGGACGCGTATGTTTTATATATCAGTTATTCACATTTGTAGATCACACAAGTTGTCGTGTATGCAGAACTTTCTAGACTTACATTTATAATAAGCAAACTGGAGGTAGTGGTACATGGTTGCCACAAATTTCTCAACAACAAATCCACCTACAATCGGCGTGAGATCACTCTCACAGCGAACTTTTCTCTCCAGAACCTCTGCGTAATGATCTGAAGACAAGAACAGGTGTGTTTCAGCTGAAGTTACAAAGGATTTCGGAGGCAGACATGATAAGGAGCAGCAGGTATATGCCAACCTGCAACGGATGGGTAAAAGTCTTTGAAGTCTTTGATCTGCCTGGATCCCTCTGACGCTGCGATGCACTCATCATACACTTTGAAAAAATCTCTCAGTGCCAGCTCCATATCTGACACTGATGTTCTGAAGTTATCACCATTGTACGCCCGGACGGCCCGAATGAACAGTGTCTGAAAGAAAAAGGACCGGTGTTAACCATATGTAACTGTAAACTACAACTCTGTTTTCAACAGACACGTTGGATACTTTTACCTGAGCTCGGACTGCACAAATGTACACATATATTATCACAGATATATGTTATATACTCACAACTGCTAAAAAAGGTAATGTTTTTAAAATAGGTCTCTTAAGCTCTCCAAAGCTGCATTCATTTGCTCTAAATTACCGTAAATAAGTAATTTTGTTAGAACTTAAATGACCTTTCTGATTTTCTAAGTTTCAAATTTTATAGATTTTAAAATGTTATTTATTCCTGTGATGGCAAAGCTTTAGTGTCACATTCTTCAGAAACCATTCTTATATGTTGACTTGGTGGTCAGGAAACATTTATTATGATCAGTGCTAAAAGCTGTTGATTCTTTTATAAAGAGTAGTGTTATGAAGAATGCAGTTTATTTGAAACAAATATAAATTGCATTTGATCATTTATTGCATCCTGATCAAAAAATAAGAATCATACTGCCCTTAAACTTTTAAACAATGTTCTTATGTTATGTATATTTCTGCATATCTTTTAATGCACATTTGTAGTAATACTATCGGCATATATGAAAGAAAAAAAAAATTGAAAACAGGATTTTTTTGCATTTAGTTTGACCCCATTTCGCTTAAATGGCAGCAGCTCTGAAGGAACACTGACAAGAGGATTAGGAAAGGATTTGATTTCCTTTTATTCAGCGTTTTCTCACCTCATATGACTTGGTCTCCAGGTCTTTCATATGTTCATCAGCTCCAGGTAAACTCTTGTAATAGTTCATGTTTCTCTGCATCATCTCATCATCGGGATGCTTCAAGAGGAACGTGTACGCTGCAGATACAGCTTTGGCCAAATTATCACTCTGGAATAATTCACAATGCTCCATGTTGTCAGACATTTTCAAACCAAAACACTGCACATAAAATATTCCAACAAATCACTGTACTAAAAATGGCAGGACTACTAATTATTAAGTACCATATTACCACAGGCTGCATGTACCATATATGTTATTCGCCATAGTATATTATTCTTTTGACATGGTATTTTGGCAATATTATGGATTTTCCACAAGTACTTAAACAATGCACCACGCGTTATAGCATTCATTAAAGTAGCATACTTTGAAAAACCATGTATTGTGATGGTTAGTACCATGGTATTACCATCTAGTACAATCTACACAAAGAAAAAGAGCAGATATCATACTATGTAACTGTGTTTTTTTGGTGTGAACCATCTGCATCTATTACCATGTAACAGTATTGCAAAACACTCACCCTTAAACCAACTTCATAAATAATCATTGATGCATTGAGAGAAAGTTAATGTTTCGCAGCAGACTCACTTTGAAGTAAGCAAACTGCAGGTACTTGTAGGGCTCTCGTTTCTCAAACTCCTCGACGGTTTCGCGGCTGGGGAGCGTCTGTCTGAAGGCAGGTAAGCCCTGCTTGCATCGCTTCAGACACTGGGCTCGCTTCATCACGTTCCCGAAGGCCTGCAGTTCGGGGAAGTCGCTGAAGCGCGTCTCGTCGTCGAGGCGCACCGTGCTGCAGTTGAGGTTACAGAAGGCCTCGCTGTCCCGGAGCAGCCGGTACAGCCGGAGACTCATCTCCAGAAACTCCACGCTCTCGGGCCACTTCTCCTCACTGTACTGGTCTAAAGCGTGTCGGTACGCCGAGTCCAGGGGCATGAGCTCGTGCCGTGGGAAACTGCGAAAGTTGTATTTCTCATACTGCGCGAGAACGCAAACGGAAAAACTAAATAAAAGGAAGGCGAGCCGGAGGCAGCGCGACGAGGAGGCCATGGTCCCGCACGGGATTCCCAAAGTACGCAGGAGCGCGAGAGCACAAGACCCGCCCGCTCCGCGGCCACTCCACGTCCCCAAAGTCAGTCAGGACGCACCCTTCCCCCATGCAGCTAAAAAAACATTGCAGTGATTTACTAACATATATTTATTCATTCGTCAAATCCCACCGGTAGCATTCTACTTTGAAGTTTGAACGGCAAAAGCGGTATATTCATCACATAGCGCTTGTTAGGCAAAGTTTACAACCTCTTGATTCCTGAACATTTTTTCATGGCTGCTGTAAGCAGTTGCATAACCAGAACAGTTTAATCCCACTTTGTCCCTTTAAAATATTTATGTCGAAACGCGTGTAAAACGCATGCAAAATGCTTCATTATATAGATGCATGAGTACAAAAGCAGGCGTGTGCAGCCCATCTTATCATTTTAAAAGTTCGGATTTATTAGCGCATTATTCACACTGCGAAATAAAACATGAATGAAACGAAGGCGAATGGATGCGTTCGAGTGTAATTTGTTTCCGACATTCTATAACACATGCATAATTCAAAATGCACTTAATTATAATAAAGAGACGCATTGTGTGATCTGCTCTGACGAATGTGAAGCTTTAATGGGCCTGTTGCACAGTACGGTGGGCCCTCTATAATTACATGCTCTTAAACCCCCATCACGAAGCGCGAGCCGCCCCTCTCCGTGCCACGTAGAAAGCATTCCAGCCTCTAGGCCTTCATTTCCGCATTTTCCCTGCAAAACGGAACCGTTTCCTGCGCATTCTCCGTGTAAAATGACTCCGGGGCCGTAGGAAGAAGTTCGAGGGAGTTTGAAGATCCATCCACCACGTCTACACACTTCCTCTCTTAACTCCAGCGCGCGGGGAGGGTTGAAGGAAACTGCTGCAGCGCCCGAGAGCAGCGACGACAACCTTCGCGAAACACAGACGGAAGATGATACGGTTAACGGTTCGGATGCTTCTCCTGGCGTTCCTAGTGACATTCGTGGCGTGCAACGCGCCGCCGGTACCGTTAGATGACATCGCGATCGAGAAGACGTTCACTCCGGAGCGCTGCGACCGCACGGTCAAGTCTGGAGACTTCGTCCGCTATCATTACATCGGCATGTTCCCCGACGGGAAAAAGTTTGACTCTAGGTTAGTGCAAAATGAACGCTCGACCTCCATTGTTCATCTTCTCACCTGGCCTGAAGCCATTTGCGTTTGTAGGGTTTACGGTCTGCGGAGCTCGCAGCCACGCAGGCAGAGCAGATGGGGCTCGCTCGGTCGCTATGAATCATGAACAGTTTTACTTCTTTGAAAGCACTTCATATACTATTACAGCTGATTTAAGACAAGCGGATCGTTTGTACATTTTAACATAGAATGATCGCAGAAGTCGGTGCATGAATAGCCTACATGAATGAATGTGCAAGTGACCGAGTGAACCAATGAATGAATGAATGAATGAAGTGTGGTGAATGGATGTAATTCTCTTAATGCTTAACATTTTTTTAAATGAATTTCAAATGTGAATAATTTGAATAAATCAAAGATCATTGGAGCATATTTTACAAGAAAGTGCTGTTAGTTAGTTAGTTAGTTAGTCATTCTTCTGTAAAATATCATGTTTAATTCGGATTTACATGAAGTTTCTTTGTAATTATTTGAAAAATTGATTAGCGGTTTGTGAGTAAAAATTATTTCACAAAAAAAAAATTCACTCTAGATTTAATTAATTAAATTGTTAGTTAATACATATTTTTTTAATTGCAATTGTATTATTGCACAAAATTATTATTGCGCTGACTTGTTTTGATTTAATTGAATTTTCATGAAGAATTAAAAAAAAAACAGAAATGAGAAGAAAATTGTGTGAGATAAATGTTTTAATTTCAGTTTATTGTTTTTAACCAATTTTCACATATTTACATTAAAATACAAAAAAGAATTCAAATGCATTTTTTTAAAAAGCAAAAAATATATATTCTCCAAAACGTCATATTTTATGTGTATATCTTATAAACTTGAAAGTTTTAAAGATATTTTTACTAATGTTTGTTTATGTGTTTATTTGCAGTTATGACCGTAGCACCACCTATAATGTGTTTGTTGGCCGGAAACAGTTGATTGCTGGGATGGACAAAGCTTTAGTGGGCATGTGCGTAAATGAACGATGGATGATCAAGATCCCTCCACAGCTTGCTTACGGAAAGAACGGTTATGGTAAACACACTTTTTAAAAACACAGCTCTCTATTTACCACTTAACGTGTGAATCTAATTTACATGTAAATAGCCACATACCACTTGGTAACATGCCAATGCGAGAAACTCAGTGAGACCTACAATACCCATGATTCCCCTGAACTCCTGCTGAGTCAAAGGAGCATGCAAAAGAGAGAGAGAGAGAGAGAGAGAGAGAGGGGAAGTTGAACAGACTGGGGTGTGAACTCCCAAAGAATGTTGAGCCATGTCCACTTGTCAGAACTAGTTGTGAAGATGTGTGTGTCTGCCCAATTCAGCTGCAGGAGCCACAAACAACTGCACACATGCACAACAGATTCATTTAGAATTAATCTGAGGCTCATCCATCTCCTGATCAGCTCTTTCAGTGATATGTGCAACACACGGCGTGGAACACCTCCCCTTTCTATTGTAGTCGGCAACCTACTACTAATAATGCAGCCTTTATAGTAAGCACAAAGACTAGAGCATTTAGTGTCCTTCTTTTGAGTAGCTTCAGAGGGAAGATTTAAAAGCTGCCGAGCTGGTTCGGTTTTAATTTCTCACAGTATTTCTACGTCCTTCTTTGTCAGGTGACATAATCCCCCCGGACTCCGTCCTTCACTTTGATGTGCTGATGTTGGACATTTGGAACTCAGAGGACAAGGTGCAGATAAAGACCTACCACAAGCCAGAGAGCTGTGGACGCACTGTACAAGTGTCTGATTACGTCCGTTACCACTACAATGGTACTCTGCTCGATGGCACGCTGTTTGACTCCAGGTGAGATGGCTCATGTGAACCTAGAAAAGGGGGGATAAAACAGAATGTCTCCACCTACTGGTGTAATCATGTAAATACAGGAAGAGCCACAAAATCCCTATCACTAATAAAAGATTTATTTGTATAATTAAATATATAATAATAATTAAAAAACGCTAAAATTAAATAATAGGGCGATTAAAAAAAGAATGTCTCCACCTACTGGTGTAATCATGTAAATACAGAAAGACCTACAAATAATCCCTATTATTAATAATTTTATTTTCGATAAAAAAGAATGTCTCCACCTACTGGTATTAATAATTATTTTAATTTTTATTTTAGTTTGTATAATTAAATATATATATAATAATTTTAAAAAATGCTAAAATTAAATAATAGAATATAAGAAAAACATTGATTGCGATAAATATAAAAAACGGATAAATAAATAATACATCTAACAGTACTATAATGAGTATAATATTTATAATAGATTTTTTGTAGTATGTATTAGGTCTTTATATGCTTTTGGACCTCTTGACCAATTAGGTTTGAGAACCAGAACTAACAGCACAATAACGTGTCCATGGCATATGTGAAATATTAATAAAATGTTTTTAAAGGAGTCATCTAAGAATCGTTCATAAATAATTGAAACACATAGAATTAAACATTAAGATATTTAATTTTGTGACATAAATAGGCCTTAATCTTAATCTTATGATTATTTATTTATGTACTGTTAATTAAGAAAAGAATATTGATATTATAACAAATGTGTGGATGTCTGAATTTGATGCATTTTCCAATTAATATTTCCGATTCTTTCATTTGCAGTCATACACGTATGCGCACTTATGACACTTACGTGGGGATTGGCTGGCTCATTGCGGGAATGGACCAGGGCCTTTTGGGAATGTGCGTGGGTGAAAAACGCATAATCACTCTGCCACCTTTCCTTGGCTATGGAGAGAATGGAGATGGTGGGTGTCAATTTATTAAAAACATATACTAACAATATTTGTGCATGCAAGAGTTATATCATCCAAATATCTCCACTTACAGGAAGTGACATCCCCAGTCAGGCTTCTCTGGTGTTTGATGTGGTTCTGCTGGACCTTCATAACCCCAAAGATGAAATCTCAGTAGAGGTGCAAAGCCTTCCAGATCTCTGTCCGCGCAAGAGCGATGTAGGAGACTTCATGCGTTACCATTATAACGGATCCCTGCTGGACGGCACATTCTTTGACTCCAGGTAAAACCCCTCGACTGGAACAGAAATGTTTTTTTAGTGATACACAGTGCACTTACGCTTTTGTTTGTGTTTCAGTTACTCGAGGAATCGCACATATGACACTTACATCGGTAAAGGCTATGTGATCGCCGGCATGGACCAAGGACTTCTAGGAGTGTGTGTTGGAGAGCACAGGAGGATTGTTATCCCACCTCACCTGGCGTATGGAGAAGAGGGCACAGGTGTGTGCCGATGAGTCCTTTTACAGTCAAAAGCACACGAGGTTAACTTTTATCTTAGTACTAATCTCTTCTATCTCCTCATACAGGAACGAAGATCCCTGGCTCAGCTGTGCTGGTGTTTGATGTCCACGTTATTGATTTCCACAACCCATCTGATACAGTTGAGGTCACCAGTGTGAAGCCGGAGAAATGCACCTACATTGCCAAACGCGGTGACTTTGTCAAATACCACTACAACGCCACTCTCATGGACGGCACTTACATCGGCTCCACGTGCGTTGCAGTTATTCTATTTTTTGTATGCTGGTGTTTTGGCATGCGTTTAATTCCACATTGCTATCAACTGTTTTATCATATATCGGTTATATATTTATGTAATTCGTGTTTTCCCTCTCGTCGGTTTGTAACTGCAGGCACTCCTATGGTAAGACGTATGATGTGGTTCTGGGGACTGGACAGGTGGTCATAGGCATGGAACAAGGCCTTACAGGAATGTGTGTCGGAGAGAAGCGCAGGCTAGTCATTCCACCTCACCTTGCCTACGGAGAGAGGGGAGTAGGTAAGACATCCTTTCACAGACACAAAAGCAAATGGTGTATATATATATATATATATATAACTCATCATATATATATATATATGAAGAGTTCATATGCAAAAGCCTGGTTAAAAATGAGATACTGAGTGCATGCTCTACAAACATAGTATCTTCATCAAGTACTTTTACTTCAAATGTGATAAATGCCATCCTGATTTAGACCAGTTAACTACTAGTGATTTTGTGTGGTGATTTTGGTCCTTTTGAATGCTTTATAAAAACAGCTGTCTCCATAAGAGTTATTGGGTAAGACTTTACAATAACATTAGTTAACTACAACTAACAATTAGGTTTTTTTTTTTAATTAAAACAATTTTTGTATTAATGTTTATGTACCTTTTCCTAAATATTTAATAATACATTCATCAAAATATCCGGTAATATTATTTAATGCACCTCAGCCAACATAAACATACATTGAACATTTGCATTTTTATTAAAGATTAATAAATACTTTAACACGTGAATTGCTTGCTGTAAGTTAACGCTAATTTAAACATTCAAAAGAAATGTGACCTTAGTTTTATTTTATTTCTGGTTGTGCAGAATTCAAGAACCGGCTCATAGGAACTGGTCACAACTCACACTGTGTGTTTGTGCAGGAAACACTTTTTATCCTCAGAGCAAGATAGCAGAGGCCTTTTATTTGTCAAATTAAAATGTTATGTTGTATGTGTGTAATGTATCAAAGTGTTCAAACGTTATGTTAATGATAAAAATGTTAAGGCGATGCTTAGTTGTACTGGATTTTTAATTGCAATTTACGGTGGCCCCACCAGAGGGAGCCACATTCTTCTAATAACCTAAATAACTAAACCAGGGCTTATCTTACTTAGTATTTTTGTTTTGTTTCTGGTCGAAATATCAAAAAATTCTTACATCAAGATACTTTTACTAGATATGCAAAAGGACTAAATTAAGTGCATTGTGCTTAAAGCAAGTCAAAATATCTATCTGCCAGTGGGGTAAGTAAAGTATTTTTGTCACCTGGAAACAAGTCATTTTGCTTATCTAGTAAAAGTCTCTTAAGAATTTTACTGTTTCTGTCATGTTTTTCTGTGGCAATTATAGTAAGAGTAGTATGCTAGTATATTTAGTTCATATATTTCACAAAAATAGGTGATTAAGCGCTATTTCTTGCTCAGATGGGGAGGTCCCTGGAAGTGCCGTGCTGGTGTTTGATGTTGAGTTGGTGGACCTGGAGGAAGGTCTTCCTGAAGGCTACATGTTTGTGTGGAACAGCGATGTCTCACCCAACCTATTCAGTGAGATGGACAAAAACAAAGACGCACAAGTGGACACTACTGAGGTATGCTGCTGATTTATACCGTGAGCGCCTGGCATCTTAAAAATGTTTATTAAGCTAATTTCTCCATTGTGTGTCCCTTCCATACAGTTTTCAGATTACATCCTCCTGCAGGTAGAAGAGGGCAAAGGTCGTCTGGCACCAGGTTTTGACCGGCAGCGCATCATAGAGAATATGTACGATAATCAGGACCGCAACAAGGATGGACGAATCACAGAGGACGAGTTTAAACTAAAGGCAGATGAAGCAGCCACTCATGACGAGTTATGAGGCTGGACTCAGGGATGGAGGGTTGTGATTGGTTGTCTTGTGGTCGTCTATTATAAATAGGAAGGGTATAAAGATGCTGAATTTTCCAGTGAAGTGTCACTCAGTGATGTTGTTGACTTTAGATGTTTTGTCTGAGAGGTGTGTGCATGTGTGAGTGTGCAAAATTGTGTTTAAATATGATTTGTCTTTTTTTGTACAGGTCTTTTGTAAGTTGTTTGTAAGACTCTGGAGTGATACAAATGTGCAAAACATTGCTTTGTAAAAAAAAAATTAAAATTGAATAAACACATTCCAACCCCCAAAGTGTCATTTCAGTATTTCCCTAAATTGCTATTTTATAAGAAATTGCTTTACATGAATCTTGCTCGTAGTACCATGACTTAAATTTCTTCTTCCTGATTTAAGTTAAGGTTTTAGTTTGTGGATCGACGAGCTGAGATGTGATGCTGAAATGGAAGTTTGTTATCCGAGCATAACACTGATGAACTTTTGAGCTTTGAATGTTTTCTTCATGATTTGAGCGTGTTTGTTCTGATATGTTCCCGATGATGTTCCTTCAATCACAGCAAATAGGAATAGCGCTAAAGCTGTCACGAATGGCCCAAAGAACAATGCTTAGCTACAGCTTGAGCATCTAAGTGTCTGTGTCTGCCCGGTGTTGTTATAATCCTTTGAAAGTGTGTCAATGTGTGTTTAGTAGGTGTGGGCTTATAGAGGCTCCAAACCGGAACTGAGTGTAACAGACAGGAGTGATATGCATACACAAATTGAACACTTCTCTCTCCTAGACAAAAAAATAAATAAAATATAAACTAGGTTTAAAATATAAAAGAATTTCCCAAACAATGCTGTCATTATGCATCATTTAAAAAAATTAACTGAGCTTTATTAATCTTTATTTTATTAAGACACAATCAATTCTTTACATTTTTAATAAGTTTAATAAGTTAACTGAAGATAGTACATAGGTAACTAACAAAAAGAAAAACACGTGAACATTACATTAGATACGAGCCACGCCTTCACACACCAAAAACTTTGATTTAAAAAAAATGTCATCCAATGTGCCCCAAATTACAAGAAAAACTTGAAAAGCGATACACCCTTCTGCTGAAATGCCACACAAAAGTACAGCCTTTTTTTTTTACCCTACAATGCCCTAATGACGAGAAGGAGAGAGAGGTGGGGGAGAGAGACATGCACAGCACGCGGGGCGAGCGTGTTAAAGTGATTAGTAAAATAAGTACACACTCGGTGAAGTGTGAGAATCCGGTTCGTATTTTGCTCTGTGCCCGAGGGCGGTGTGAGAGTGCCAGTCCTGCCAAATCAGACACAAACGAGTGTGTGTGAGTGTGAGTGTGTGTGTGTGCGCTTAGAAACAACCGACACCGATAAACTACGAGAATGACCGAGCCAGACGACACGAGATGAGGCAAAGGTATTGCACTTTGTTGTTTATGTCGGTACCAGTTGCTTCTTCTCTTTCTTTTTTCTTCACGTCTGAGTTTGGTTCGAGTGAGGGAGTTTGACAGGTGCGACTCCCATCTGTTAATTCGTCCTCGACTGTTGAACGTTTAACTAGTCTTTAGCAGCCTGATATGAAGGGCATCTTGATAAGTTTATGTTTGTGTTGTACGTGGAAGCAGATGTAACATTTGGCCTTGGTGAAGTGGTAATTTGTTTACTTTTGTTGTTCGCTGTTTGTTCTGCGCGTGCGCGATTCAAGCATCGCCTGGTCCGCCTGTATCACATAACTTAGCTCAAATGGATTTGGTTCGCGGTTTTCTTTATTTAATGTTATGTTATGTTTAATGTTACAGAGTTATAGTAGGAGAGTTGGTGTGTGTGGTAGTATTTCAGTTTAAAGATGATATTTGGGGCACTAAAGAACTATTCTATAATAGGTATTAAAACAATTAAGGGAGTATAACAAATCTGGGGGAAAAAAAAGCATGGGAAATTTTATAATCTCTCATAATGTTGTTGACTATGTTTATGTAACTGTGCTTGTTTGTGCATAGAAGAACTATGTTGCTTTCCTAGTTTTACGGGTTTTTTGCCTATATATTTAATCTAAAAATGAAGTAAATGCAGTACAATCCTTGATTGTTAATTGTATATTTTTCTTCTCTCATTTGTGCATTCGTGATTACCACAGCTCCTTCAGTTCCCACCTTTCCACCTGCGACTCTTGGGTGTGGTTTCTCACAAATCTCATCTAAAATCATCTTAATGACCAGGTGTGATCAGTGCGAGGCGTGCCTGTAATGGAAGGGGAACCGTGCCTGGATCTGTGTCACCTGACTGAGGTGGAGCAGACTGTAATACTCCGAGTTCTGCAGAGAGATGCTGAGCTACGCAACAAAGAGGAAGGGAGAATACGGTCAGTGTGTAGGCCTATGCAATGCTGAACCTATTTGGCAAAAACAAGTTATGCGATCGATGCAGGATGAAATGTTTGTGTTTTCAGGAAGCTGCAGCAGTCGGTGTCAGATCCTGTCCGTCTGCGCTCTCTCTCGGGCGCTTGGTTTAATGAAGAGCGTGCTAAGAGATATCAGAAAGGGGGAGCTGATGTTGTTAATGCCTCTATACGACGTAAGAGGCGAGAAAAAGGTAAAATGATCTAAGTCATTTCGGTAATGTAGTGTTTGTATATGTGTGTTTGTTCACCCAGCACTCAGTTATTATTTTATTTCTGTAGATATACATCTTGCTGCAATATTTGCTGAAGAAAAAGCTAACTCTTCTCAACTGCATGAGCAGCAGAAGGTAGACAAAAGTACAGAAAGAGAATTGCAGGACAACATTATTGTAGGAGAGGATGACAACAGCCAGAAAGAGAAGGAAAGACAGGAAGAAAACGGGCAAAGGTTTGTGCAAATTTTGGTGTCATCTCTCTACTTAGGACTGAATAAATGGATTTAAACATTCGGTGTATTAGTATGAGTATACAAATCCATTCATGTGGAAGTGTTTGGTCATATTTAATTTTTGAATGAGGAACAAGCAAATATGTGTGATTTTAAAATGCTGTTTCAACATCTAATAGATTAGAAAACTCTTTTGAGTCTCTTTTATTAGTTTTGTACGCAAGTGTAAAGCGTGTGTATGAACATGTTAGGATGCAGACATGAGTTTTTAACTATTATATGTCTGGAATCATACATTTTGAAAGATATATGTATATATCACTTGCTGTCAATTATAGGTTTAAGTATTCTATACTGTCTTTTTTTGTGGTAATTTCTTATTAGTCGCATTCCTGTGGTTGCCCCTGAACAACAATCCAGGACCAAACACATCACAAAGGTCAGTTTACATTTTACATTAAATCATGGCGTGTGAAATATGTGCTACCGCATGTGATATATTTGTAATGTTCTTGCTTTGAACAGAAAAAAGCAGCACAAGAAAATTGTCTTAAAGGTAAACACTTGTGTCAAATCGCCTGATAAATGTCAATCGACAAAATATAAATGCATGTCAAGTCCACTCCGCTCTGCTCACTTGGCTTTTTCTTCATGTTCCAGAAAGTGTTGGAGAAGACAACGAGAGGACAATTTTGCCGAGTACATCACCGACTCTAAAGGTATGTTTGACAAAGCCAAGTTTTCAGATACACACATCCCTGAAAACCGTTTAATATCGTGTGTGTGTTTCCGTAGATCGATTCAGAGGGGGACATGGACTCAGGCAGCACTGAACTAGGCTATACTAGGTTTGGGTCAGTTAGCAGCTTGACCTCCCATCATATGGTAAGATGCACTCACGAGCACAACACTTGAGCTTCTGTACCAGTGGAGTTTTGAAGTTGTAAACGGCCCGGGTTCTTTGTGGGTAGATGAATGGCAGTTTGATGAGCCTGTACAGTGTGGGTGATTTCGGAGATGTTGTAGTATCAGGGAGGATCCAGTTCTCGTTGCAGTATGACGTCAAGAAAGAGGAGCTTCATGTGCACATAATACGCTGCCAAGATCTTGCGTCGGCCCGCAAAAATCGATCAGACCCGTAAGTAAACTTGACCGTAGTCATTTTCATTTTCACTTATTTATGAAAGCAGGCATGCAAATATTATATATTTCATATTATAATTTGAAAACAACAGTAGTGTTTAATACATCTAAGGAAACCGTGACGCATTTTCAGTGTTGTTTTGATGAACAGAAAGTTTAAAACAACATTTATTTGAAATGAAAATCTTTTTATACATTCTTTGCTATCACTCATTTCAGTTTGTTTTTATCCTTCTTTTAAACACAGATATGTTAAAGTTTACCTTCTCCCTGACAACACATCCCGCAGTAAGAAAAAAACTGCAGTGAGGAGGAAAACATTAAATCCGGTCTACGATGAAACCATGAAAGTAAGTTCTAAATAGTTTATTATTTCACAAACTGCTAATGCATATTCCTAACTGCATTATCAAACCTAGGCCCAGTTGCATAGACGGGGCTTAGCGTAAGCCAGGATCAGGCTGTAATTCAATTAGGACATTTAAATTTTTAAAAACTGCCTTAAAAAACTGGTGTGCATCTTAAGACAAAACAAAGGCACTGGCATGTTTTTTTTTTTTTTTTTTTTTCATTTGAAAGAGCTCAAATTTGCATTTTGCATCGTCTTTCAACCATGAAATGTCTGTACCAGTACAAAGTGCGGAGACTGGACCTCCAGGCTCGTGTGTTGAGTATGTCAGTCTGGCACATGGAGAGGATGAGGAGAAACCTCTTCCTGGGGGAGGTGGAAGTGAGGCTGGCTCAGTGGGACTGGAGCCAGAGCCAACCAACCTGGCACAACCTCCAGCCAAGAGTAAGCCCATTTAAGAAAATAGTGTCTGTAGTAAACTAAACCTGTTAGTATGAGATTCTCATCATGAGTCTTTTTCTTAATGTAGGTTAAGTTAAGTCCAGATGACATCATCAGCAGAGGAACTGTTCTCTTCTCGATTAAGTTTGTACCTCCAGGTTCAGAGGGTGAGTCTGATCAGACGCTTCAGATTTACAATCTATATCTGCATTTATATGCAGGGCCATTGATAAGTGACAAGATAAGACACAGACCCATTCTCTCATTAATAAAAGATTGCAGATCAAAAGTTAGTAGAGCAATTTTTATCAGGTAAAATATTTTCTTGTACCCCCTGAGATATTATGTTGATATTGCAATAAACACTTCCACACTCACAGCAATGAAGGTAAACAAATTAAATATTTTCTCTTTTTAGTAAGTATATTATATTAATTTGATCAAAAAATGTGGTCATGCATTGTTAAAAACAGGCAGAAATGTTTGTTATATTGTCTTTTTTTTTTTCATTGTTTTGATACTTATTACTATTATCATTACTGTTAACTAAATATAAAAAATGAGACAGAAATATGTTACTACGTAATGAAATGTAAATAATTTTTTTATTCAAATAATTTCTTAACATGAATTAATATTTGAAAATGATTAAAAAAAGCTTTTTTTTTGGTAGAAAATATAGTACTTGCTGTTTAGTCGAGAACAGATCTGATAAAATGCAGAAAAATAGTCCACGAAAATGTTGCTATTCATCAGGATAATACAAGTCTTTAGTGATTTTACTAAGCCATATTGTGATTTAAATGTTATTTTGATTTATTGTGCAGCTCTATTTATTTCCAAAAAATATTTTGTGGCTGTAGGAAGTGGTTTTCCACCGACTGGTGAGCTCCATATTTGGTTAAGGGAGATTGTTGGTCTACTTCCCACAAAACGTGGCGCACCCAATACATATGTAAAAAGGTGCGTGTGCACATTCATAGTAGTTTGCTGTTTGATTTTTGTTGTAGTTATTTTCATGAGCACATCAGTATGGTGTGTGTGTGTGTGTGTGTTTGTCCAGTGTGGTATTACCAGATGAAAGTGGCATCAGTGGCCAGCAGTCTCGAGTAGTGCGAGGATCTGTCAACCCAGTGTTCAACCACACCATGGTTTATGACGGTTTTCAGTCTAGTGACCTTATTCAGGCCTGTGCAGAGATAACGGTCTGGAGTCCACATCCCTCCAGCTGTTTGGGTGGAGTACGACTCAGCACAGGCTCAGGTAACACAGGTTTGAATGTAATGTTCTTAGCATATACACATAGCTGAGCGTTAAGACTGTGTTCGTATGTTCCAGGTGTGAGTTACGGTCAGGCCGTCTGCTGGATGGACTCGACTGAAGATGAGATCAGCGTGTGGTCAAGTGTGATTCAGAGCCCCAACAGCTGGGTAGACACTAGTCTACCAATCAGAACCAACTTGCAGCTCTGTTCTGATTGAACTTTGTTTGACCTTTATTACCCTGTGACTTTGTTTTACATTGTTTAACATTCTGGAATACACTACACAACCTTTTCCCAGACATTTGACCCAGTTTGCAGTCTGGATGGCAAAAGTTTGCGAATTTTGGACAGATTTCACAGAACTTTGCGTAGTACGTAGTTGCCACAAACTCATCAAGATTCATCTCTATCTAACTTTAACTTATGAGGATAATTAGGAAAATGAGATATGAGAATAATGGTATTTTGTATGGTGTCATATGTCCAAATGTAATGAAGTACTAACTATTGATTAAAAGCCCACATTTTGTCTTTAGTTAAATGCACATTGCATTTTTACTATATCTATCTATCTATCTATCTATCTATCTATCTATCTATCTATCTATCTATCTATCTATCTATCTAGATAGATAGATAGATAGATAGATAGATAGACAGATAGATAGATAGATTTAGAGTTAATTTGCAAATAACTCAGGTTTTAACAATTTAAAAAAAAAAATTCATTGTGCTTTGCATTTAATGTCAATCAAACTGCAGTTGGGTTATTGGGTTATTTTGACTAGGTTATAAAATAAACAGCTAACTAACATTAAAATCATGACAACAATAAAAAAAAAAAAACAAGATTTTTTTACAAATGAAAAAACTGAGTCATCTGCTTTTGCGAATTTCAAATTTCAAGTTTTTCAAGTTTTTGTGTCAGGCTAGTCAATAGGATAGAGACATTCTGTATAACTGTAATCTATGAAAAATGTTATTGCATTTAATTTATTTAACATGCTTACGACAACATTTCTGCAGTTACTTCCCATCTCCCATTCAGTTTCAACTTCAAGCATGGTGGAGGAAAAGTGGTTTGATATCATTTTCAACGAAATGGGCAAGAATGAACTTCCCGGTAACACCTGGATTCTGAGAGGAAAACCCCCCACGAGACTCGTTACGACTTCAGAAGTGTATAGTTGGAATTTTCCGATAAAGGCCGCAATAATCATGCCGCGACAAGTGTGATGTGCATCTTTTGATCCATCTGTATAAATTTACTATGTGTATAATCATAAGCTATTTTCATCTTTCAAAAAAACCTAAATCGAACAGACTTTATTATTCATAGCCCTGTGATTAAATGGTTAGTCGCGTTTTTTAACACAAGCATCCAGGCAACCTAAAAAATGTAAAAAAAAATACACCTGTATTTTTTTCGTGTTCGCTTATAGCGGCTAACCCTGTTATGACTATAAATCAGTGTTCAACATGTTGAAATTCATCTCACTGAACAGTTCCTTGCATAATGCACACTCTGCGTTTATTTATCTTCAAACTCAAAAAACGAATACAACACTACTAGCTGGGCAGCTCTCAGTTTGCTCTCTGAGATTATTCTGGTAGTTCAAAGTTAAATTGATTCTTTAAGTTCTAACGGCTTTTGCATATTTCAACAAACAAGGCAGGAATTGGTTTACTTTTAAAAGCATACATGTTCGCCGTGTATTTGCTCAGGGGTGTCGCAAGAGGGGGAATGATGGACTGAATACAGGGGTCCCGCAGCGATCACCCCTGCAATCTCTACTGAGAGGAGTCAAACATAGACCTTGTCCTGGTTCAATAAATATTTGTCCACCCACGGACCATCATGTCATGTGACGTTAATTCAGTCCATCCTTTCTGTTGGATCGTTAGACCTCTTCTTAGTTGTCTTGTTTGGGGACTTTGTTTCAGACAGACTTAGAGCTTATCTCCAGTGGATGTCTATCTGGTGTCTTTAGATTACACTATGTGGTTTCTTCTAGCTGGGGTTGTGCTGCTGGTGTGTGCTGCAGGTAAAATGCTGTCTATGTAAAATAGAAAACATACAACAGGAGAAAAGCATGTTTGGCTTTGTATTTTAGTTAGAAAGAAGTGAATGAATTGTGTGATTTCTCTTTGTTTTTTTCCTCAGATGCCACACCAGTTGGTGGCAGAACAGTTCCTGACTTTGGAAAGATGTATCATGTCAAAGGTACGTTGTTTCCTAATTACACAGTACATCCCAGCACTGGACACTTCATCTGAAAGTTACAAAGCCCTCTTGTGTGTAGGTGAACTGTCTCTGCCTCATTCTGAGATAACAGAGCAGTTTGAAGCTTGGTACGACCTCGAGGGGAACAGGAGTCGAATCGACTATCGTAACAGTCAGTGATCATCTCATGATAAAGACACGCAGTATTACATTGAAAATAGATTTTCTGTATGTACTTTTGCATCATCGATGCTCTCTGTGCAGGCACAGTGCGCACATTTCTGGTTGGAAACGACTTGGATAATGGTGCCATTTACAAGATCACACCAGTCCTCAAAGTTATTAAGTGTTTCCAGCTTAATGGTACCAGTGAGGATCCAGTACGTGCACAGGCAGCGCTGCCTGATTTGCAGGGCTTTGAGGTATGTACTACTTAATGGCCCAGTTCACAAAAAATGAAAATGTGATGAAATCATTTCATTCAAACCTAAATGACTTTCTTCTGTGCAGTTTGAGAAGATGGGGTATTATGAAGGTGTTCAGTGTGAGGTCTGGATAAAGGTCGCTCAGGTTGGCCATAAGAAGAACACGTATCGTCTGTGGGTCACACGTCCAGAGGGAAGTGATTCCCCAGCGACCCCACACCGCTTTGAGATGGAGGGCTACAACACTCTTTTGGAGTCCCACAATGACAAATACACTATTAGCTACAGTGACTTCAGCCCTCAAACTGAGTCTGACATTTTCATACGACCTGAAGGTAACAAACATTCAGTAAAAAGCCTTTGTCTGCTTTTTTTTTCGGGTTGCCAAACATGTTCCTGGAGCCTCCCCAACGCTGCACGTTTTGCATGCCTCCTTTGTCACACATTTCAGGTGTTGGAGTTGCTACTAATGAGCTGATGAGGTAAATCAGGTGTGATTGATAAAGGAAACATGCAAAATGGCTCCAGCAACATGTTTGGGAGCCCCTGTGTTATATCATCTAATCAAATAGTCATTGATGTATTATGTGTTTAGAAATGACCTGTAGAGAGTTTCCTGATCCTGTAGAGGAGCGTCAAATATTGGCCAACCCCATTCAAGACTATGTGAGCACGTCCCCTGTTAGCCACGCCCACCGACTGTTCGGTCCCTTTAAGGAGAAGTTCGCTCGTCTGTATAAAAGTGATAAGGAGCACGAGGAGCGTGAGAACTACTTTATACACACACAGCGGTGAGGAAAAATGATATAAAAGTTGTAAATCTATGAACAACTTGTTTGAGTCAAGATAGCCCATATGCAGACTTTTTGACATACTCTTCCTCCTTAGGTTTGTGCACTCTACAAATAGAGCTGGTCTTTCATTCAGCGTTGGCATCAATAACTTTGCTGACTGGACAAAGGCAGAGAAGGCCAAGTTGGGAGGATTTATTCCACGTCGGGAAAAGAATGGTACAAAATAGTCCTTACGTACTTCTGAGTCTGTTGCTAACATATTATACACTTTGATAAACTTCATTGTCAGATAGTTGTTGTTGTTTTTTTAGTTAAATACTGTAATTTCAATTACTGATATAATGATAATATATCAACCTAATAAAGTCCTGAAATCTGTTTTGTACCTTTTGTACTGTTAACCACCAAATGCAAGTGGTGATGAGAAAGTCATATGATGAACCAAAGCCCATCACAAGCAGCTTTTAAATATGAACATATATAGAGAAGGTGCATATCGTCATTTACACAAGCACTAAACACCATCATAGTGAGACTCATTAAACTGAATTGTGCAATAAACATTAATTTAACAACATTACATGTAACATACAACCCTAATAAACATAACTGATAAGAAAAAAATAAGAAGAAACATAATTTAAAAAAATGCATGAAAAGTATTATGAAATGCCCAAATGCTTAAAGTCTTTTGTATGGACCGTAGACACATTTCACATTATGTTAAAGGTTATAGTTAGCTAGGGAAAAAACTTGTTCAACTGTTATTAACAGAGAGGTCTTCTTAAGGCAGCTTTTCTGTTAATCAATACATATCTGCAATTATTCATCACAACTTCAAATCCAACATTAGAATAATAATATGTGGTTTCAACCAAGAAATATTAGTGTCCATGCCTTACTTAAAATTAGTTTAGTTAACTTAGATATCCAACTTAACTAAAGCTATCTTTAGAACATTTTACTAAACTGAACTAAACTGCAGCAGCATTTTTATAGTTCAGTACTGTAGTGACAAAAGATGTTTTGAGATGTAAATGGGTTGTTTCTTGGAGTATTCAAGAATTTACAGTGCCCTTGCTCCGAGGTGTCGCAAGCAGGGGGATTACCCCGATTACAGGGGTCCCGACAACCACCCCTGCAATCAGCTGAGAGGAGTCAAACAAAGACTTTGTCCTGGTCTGATAAATATTTGACCACCCACGATGAACTTTCATATCATGTGACATTAATTCAGTCCCTTAATGTGTTTATATACTCTTATCCAGACCTCTTGCTGTTCTTGTTTTATTTTGAGACTTTATTTCAGACGGACAAATGCTTATCATCTCCAGTGGATGTCTATCTGGTGTCTTTAGATTACACTATGTGGTTTCTTCTAGCTGTGGTTGTGCTTCTGGTGTGTGCTGCAGGTAAAATGCTGTCTATGTAAAAGAGGGAAAAAAAACAACAGGAAAAAAACAGAAACGCCGCTGACAGTTGATCTTGTGATTTAATGGCAGCAAAACACTTCCTGTGATTCAGTGGTATTTGGCTCAGTTAATGAGTAGATAGTTAAATGAAATATGACTCTCTCCGTTTTCGTCCTCAGATGCCACACCAGTTGGTGGCAGAACAGTTCCTGACTTTGGAAAGATGTATCATGTCAAAGGTACGTTGTTTCCTAATTACACAGTACATCCCAGCACTGGACACTTCATCTGAAAGTTACAAAGCCCTCTTGTGTGTAGGTGAACTGTCTCTGCCTCATTCTGAGATAACAGAGCCGTTTGAAGCTTGGTACGACCTCGAGGGGAACAGGAGTCGAATCGACTATCGTAACAGTCAGTGATCATCTCATGATAAAGACACGCAGTATTACATTGAAAATAGATTTTGCGTGTAGTTTCTTATTATTAATGATATCTATAAAGGTACAGTGCGCACATTTCTGTTCGGAAATGACTTGGATAATGGTGCTATTTACAAGATCACACCAGTCAACTCTCTAACCGAAATCCAAGCTATGAAGTGTTTCCAGCTTAAAGGTACCAAGAAGAATCCAATACGTCCACAGGCAGCGCTGCCTGGTCTGCAGGGATTTGAGGTATGTACTACCTACTTTTTTTTTTTTTTTTTAAGGGGGCCAGATTCTTTAGATTGTTAGACACATCATCATCAATTATTGTAATCACTCAGTGTAATCATGCAATAGGCAATAACACACTCAACAGCAAAGACAAACTAAACAGACTACACCTTAAGTACGGAGGCAAATGAGGATAGTAGTAGAACACAGGTGAACAGAATGACACAACCAAACATGAGTTTTGTTTTAGTATTTTCTTTCAGTTACAGTAGCAGACAGCTAGCATAAACCTATCAGGCTGTAGTTCTGTCATCGTTTATTCACTCTCCTGTCAGTCAGTTCTGTATCTGTTTGTGCTGTAAAGCAACCCAAAGCAACAGCAATGCTGAAATTAGTATAAAATAATTTACTTACTTGTTGCTTGTTTTACAGTTTGAGAAGATGGGGTATTATGAAGGTGTTCAGTGTGAGGTCTGGATAAAGGTCGCTCAGGTTGGCCATAAGAAGAACACGTATCGTCTGTGGGTCACACGTCCAGAGGGAAGTGATTCCCCAGCGACACCACACCGCTTTGAGATGGAGGGCTACAACACTCTTTTGGAGTCCCACAATGACAAATACACTATTAGCTACAGTGACTTCAGCCCTCAAACTGAGTCTGACATTTTCATACGACCTGAAGGTAATTGGAAAACAAACATTCAGTGAAATGCTTCAGCTCTACTACTTTTACATTGTCTAATCAAATAGCCATTGATGTATTATGTGTTTAGAAATGACCTGTAGAGAGTTTCCTGATCCTGTAGAGGAGCGTCAAATATTGGCTAACCCCATTCAAGACTATGTGAGCACGTCCCCTGTTAGCCACGCCCACCGACTGTTCGGTCCCTTTAAGGAGAAGTTTGAGCGTCAGTATAAAAGTGAGAAGGAGCACGAGGAGCGTGAGAACTACTTTGTTCATACCTTTCGGTGAGAAAAACAACTAATTTTACTAGAGATTCAGTTATGTATAGTGACATTGTGAAACTATACCTATATTTTGAATCTTTTCTGATAAAAAATTATTTATGCTGTTTCATGGTGATTTGTTTTTAGCACAATAATGCTGGTGTTTATGGAAAGTTTATTTCAAATAGTATAAGAGTGTATTCATGGCAGTTAACCTTTAAAATGGTCTAATTTCAGTAGTTTTTATAGACAATTTGAAATGGTAAAAAGTTATTATTAAAATAAAAAAATAAAACAGGGCTTTTTCTATCCACCTTATTCTTTAACATAGAAGTGCAAGACTTCTGGTTCATTAGCCACTATAGGTAAATAAAGAGACATTAAATGATCAATCTTTTTGTCTTTTGAGTTAATACATTACAGTAATATAGGATAGGTAAGGTAAGTCACAACAGTTTGTGATGTCAAGCATCAAAATAAGCTGTTTTGTACAGTTAAAAACAGCTGGACATGGATGACACCAAAAGCTAGTCCCATAAAAAGTACAAATGGCCATGCCCACTTTTACAACACAAATAAGGTGGATATAATTTCTCTTGGATAAAATAAACTAACATGTTGATTGCATAGAAAAAATAACAATACAATTACAAAAAGGCTTAAGTAGTCTGTGATTTAAGCTTTCTTTTTTTCTTACACTTTTTTTTTTTGTTTTCCAGGCGTGTGCACTCTGTGAACAGAGCTGGTCTTACATACAGCCTTGGTATCAATCAGTTTTCTGATTGGTCAAACGCAGAAAGGATGCACTACCACTGATCTATATATATGTTCTCTATTATAGATCAGTGACTACTACAGATAAAATGGATTGGTTGACTACATAAACTGCTTTTAAAATGTCAATAAACAACATTTTGAATTGAAAAGAAATTGTATGAGTACGGATTGATTTTCAGGACTATTTTCAAACAGAATTGCAAATTGTATTTTCAAATGAATAATTTGGATTTCAGTATGTGGACACTTAATTTGTGGCATAATCCAAATGCAGTTGCAAATCTTGCTTTACAGTTTGCATTTTTGCTTTTGCCCAGTGACTGCCACATTTTAAATGAAAAAGCACAGTTCATTCGTCTTACGAGATATGGGCCTGTTATAATTAAATAGCAATGTTATTTGCCACATTTGCTTTTTTAATTTCCTCTGCATTGTGCATGTAACCTAACAAAACTTACATGCAATTGCAATTCCTTTTGTATTAGAATTTTTGAAATTTTTTCATCGATGCTGTCAATCAGTGAGGGGGCGGGGCAATACTAGGGGGCGTGTTTGTATTGGGACGTCACAGACTTTGATCAATGGAGGTAATCAGTAAAGACTCTAAAGGCAGCTGTTAATCAGTATGAACTAACAGACCACCTTCTTGGCACAATACATAAAACGCATAGAGTTGACTATATCATTTGTGTAGTTTATCACTCGCATTTAATTAAACTTATAAATGTTAAATATGATCAAATGTGATATATGATCAATAAAGCATTTTGGTTGAAATTTTGTGTCATTATTACGTTGTTACACAGCTCATCACATTTTTTGATTTACAGCGACTTAATTGAAATGTGTATCTTCCTTCATTTAAATCTTTGTTAATAATTCTATATTCATAAAAATATGATTTTTGTGTATCATTTAGTAAAGTGATGTTAACCAGTGTTGTAGCCTAATGGTTAAAAATAAAAGACATTCAAAAACAAAGGTCAGTTTTTAGTCTGTAAAGAGTCCATGGTGACTTTGCTCGTCAAACTCCAAATGAAATGTAGCTACTGATATTTTTATGACATTTTCTGTAAACTAGAGTTCACTTTATCTACTGGAGTCTACTATCCGCATTATTTACTAGTTGATAAAAATTCAATCGTGTATAATTGTAATATAATAATAATGTAGTATAAGAATAATGATATCACATTTATGTAATCATTTCTTTAAACCATTTTGTAACTTGATCGTACCAGTGCTATTCAACCAGGAAGCCTACGCCTGTTAAGTCTTGTTTATGGTCTTGTTTTTTCGCTCTCAGTAGCTCATCTCGTGTTTCAAGTATTTCCGCTATGTTACTTGCCATCTCGCGTGTCACTGCATTTCACTTGTAAGAGTTTTTTTTCTTTCTTGTATTTGTCTCCTTTTGGCGCTTAATTCGCGTTTGAAGCTGTTCGTGCAGTCAGAAACGCGTTGCGATTTGTAATACATGTAAACTTCTAGTTTGAAATGAAGTCAGCATGTTTAACCGCTTTAAAAGAAAACAGCTGACGACGGTCATGTGACAGCATTAGACCTTCTAGTCATATGACTTTAATTCAGTCCCTCCTTCCCGTGTTTTTATTGGAACTTTCTGCTACGGCGCGTCGTCTTTCGGCGTCAACACTCACGATAAACGTTTCTTGTTTGCTTTCGGGACGCTTTTTTTAAACCATCTCCTGTGGATGTCTGTCCGGTGTCTTTAGGTTAAGCTATGTGGCTTCTTCTGGCTGGGTTAGTGCTGCTGGTGTGTGCTGCAGGTAAAGTGCTCTCTTTGTAAAACAACACACAACAGGAAGAAAACACAAAAGCGATTGCTTGACTTAGCGACTGAGACACGCTTCCTGTGGCGTTTTAAGTACGAACGCGATAGTATTTCCTTATTTATATATAATACTTGTTTTATTTAGACGTCTGTTTTCGTCCTCAGATGCTACACCGGTTGGTGGCAGAACAGTTCCTGATTTTGGAAAGCTATATCATGTTAAAGGTATATTTTTATTTACGTGCACCATACATCCCAGTTCAGGTCACCTAATTTGAAAGTTACATATCCCTCTTTTATGTAGGTCTGCTTTCTTTGCCTTATGCCGAGATAAAGGAGCCATTTGAAGCTTGGTATGACCTCAAGGGCAACAGAAGTCGAGTCGACTTTTATCACGGTCAGTTAACATCACATTTTAAATCAGGCCGTATTTGTATGTACATAAGCTGTGTGTAGTTTATGTATGTCGTTTTCCTAATTGCTTCTGTCTATAGGTACAGTCAGCACTTTTTTTATTGGAAATGACTTGGATTATGGTGCCACTTACAAGATCACTCCAGTCACCACTGAGACTGAATTCAATACTATGAAGTGTTTCCAGCTTAATGGTACCAAGCAGGATCCGATACTTCCACAGTCAGCATTGCCTGATCTGCAGGGCTTTGAAGTATGTACTTCCCGTATTACTTATTACCTTCTGTGGAGCGAACCAAAGCGACAAAGGCTGAGGTGTTTATGAAATTGTCTGTTTTGCAGTTCGAAAAGATGGAGTATTACGCAGGCGTCCTGTGTGAGGTCTGGAAAAATATCACTCAGGTTGGCCATAAGAAGAACACGTATCGTCTGTGGGTCACACGTCCAGAGGGAAGGGATTCCCCAGCCACCCCACACCACTATGAGATGATGGGCTTCAACACCCTGCTGGGGTCCCACTATGATAAATATCTTATCGACTACAGTGACTTCAGCCCTCAGATTGATTCAGACATTTTCAAACTGCCTGAAGGTAAATGAAAAATGGAATATCATATTTATCATTCGCGATGCATCTAATCAAATGCTCACATTTGTTTGTAGGGATGGCCTGTGGTGACTTTCCTGGTCCTGGTCTGGAGCATCATTTATTGGCCAACCCCATCCAAGACCTTGTCCATACCTCCCCCGTTGGTCACGCTCACCGTATGTTCGGCCACTTTAAGGAGAAGTATGAGCGTCAATATGAAAATGAAAAAGAGCATGAGGAGCGTGAACACAACTTTGTTCATAATATTCGGTGAGGCAAGAATAATGAACATTTGTACTAAGATTTGGTTACCTTACATGGAAATGTCAACAAATTATTAAACTCTAAATAAATGAGAACATGAAGCTATGGTAATCTATACAAAATTAACAGGAAGCCGTCTGTGAACTTGTCTGAAGTACATTTTTACATACTTTTTTCCTTTAGGTATGTGCACTCTATGAATAGAGCGCGTCTTTCTTTTTCCCTCTCTATCAATCACCTGGCTGATCGGTCACAGGAAGAGCTGGCCATGATGAGAGGACGTAAAAGGACTCATGTTCACAGAAAGGCTCAGCCTTTTCCCTCTGAAATCCGCTCTATAGCCACCCCTGACTCCATAGACTGGAGGCTGTATGGTGTGTGTTTTGTTTGAGTTTGTTGGGTTGGATGTAAAGTCAGAATCGTTCCATGCATGTCTAAAAATTCGGATGATACACCGATATATTATGCATTTTCAGGTGCTGTGACACCAGTGAAAGACCAGGCTGTGTGTGGATCCTGCTGGAGCTTTGCCACGACTGGAACAGTAGAGGGAGCACTTTTCCTGAAGGTAAATCTACACAAAAAGCTCCAGACACATACTAACCTTATTTTGTAAGAGCGGGCCATTTTTAACACCGGTATGTGAGAATTCACGTGTCGGCCACTTCAAGTTATTTTAGCTGTACAAAAAGAGCTTGATATTGCAAACTGGTATTTATCATGTTTATTATCACAATCATAAACGCACTTGTTTGTAGCTGTTGTTTTCTAATTACCAGTGCAAATAAGAAAATTGTTATTTTTACTTTTTATTCTCTCTATTGCATGTGTCAGGGTGAAACTGATAATTCATGAAAATAATGTTGTCCTTTTTAATCAATGATTTAATCAGCGTATGTCTTACATATTGACAGTCTGCTTATTTTATGAGTGGATCTTTTGTAATGTTCAACTTAATAATGTGTTTTACTTCAACTGACACAGATTTGAACTAGTCCTTGTCTTGCTCTCTCTGTTAGACGGGACAGCTGACGTCATTGTCCCAGCAGATGCTGGTCGACTGTACGTGGGGATTTGGGAATAATGGTTGTGATGGAGGAGAGGAATGGAGAGCTTTTGAGTGGATGATGAAACATGGTGGCATTTCTACCGCTGAGAGCTATGGAGGGTATATGGGCATGGTGTGTGCATACATTATACATCTCTACCTAACACAACCATTTCTGATTTATTTAAATAGTTGTTTATTTCCCAGCTTGGAAAATTGTATAGGAATTTACATCTATAATCAGAAACAGTATTTTCTGATTGCAGTAAAAGGTCTACCTATTATAATTTTTTCTGGTCCATAAGATATTGTTGGTTAAAAAGGGTCAAATCACTATGTTTTTCAGAATGGTTTGTGTCATTATGATAAGTCCTCCATGGTGGCGAAGTTGAGTGGTTACACTAATGTGACCAGCGGTGATATTGAGGCACTGAAGGCCACTATCTTCAAATTCGGCCCTGCAGCTGTCAGCATTGATGCTGCTCATCGTTCCTTTGCCTTCTACAGCAATGGAGTGTATTACGAACCAGCATGCAGTGAGTCTTCACAATAATTAACATATTATTTGCTTTGTATAATTTCCCTAATCATCAAAAAAAAAAAAATATATATATATATATATATATATATATATATATATATATATATATATATATTACATTACAAAATAAAATGTAATATTATGAATATACATAGTGTTTCTCAAAACTATACTAATGCATATTATTTTGAGTAAAGCTAATGTATTACAGATTGCCTAAAATCAAGTATGCTTTTTTCCCTGTTTTAATTTTTGTTTCTATATCCACAGAAAATGGGACTGATGACTTGGACCATGCTGTGCTTGCAGTTGGTTATGGGATCATAAATAATAATCCCTATTGGCTAGTGAAGAACTCCTGGTCCACTTACTGGGGTAATGATGGTTACATACTGATGTCCATGAAAGACAACAACTGTGGTGTGGCCACTGATGCTACTTACGTGACATTAGTCTAATATACTCACATCCTTCAAAGAAATAACAGCCAACAAGTTGACAGAAGAATTGTTTTCACTGATTTTATTGCAGATGCTGGACAGTTGATCACAGTTTTATTGTGTATCAGTTGGAATGTCAATAAAAGAAAAAGTCTTAATAACAAAATGCTTATTCATTCTAAAATCATATTAAGACGCGCATTCCAACATGAAGCAAAAGTAACTGGTTCACAGGCAATGGTCAGTAAATTAGACCCCAACTGATTTATTCTGATGTAATCATAATTTTAAGACTGAGAACTGTTGTAACTATCCAGTTTTTTTAATGTCTGTTTCCCTTACAGTGCCCTCCTCTGTCTTCACATTTCATCTTGTTAAAAGACATCAAATTTATCCATGAAACCTCCAACACTAAGTTGGCCAGTGTTTCAGTTTAATTGTCCAACCCCTGTAAATCTGAACCCCATCGATATTTAAAACATTATTATAATACAATTGTTAATTCCTATCAAATATTTCCATGCAGTAAAAGCACATTGCCCCATGTTTAAGAAGTTAATGTCAAGATACAAAATGAAAAACTAAATTGTGTTATTTGGCAGTGAGATTGAAGTCTATAAGTTTGTGATCACAGCAATCGCATGATCTTCTGCAGTAGTGTATGTATCATTGGCTCATGCAAAGTTGGCAACACACATATCACTTACACTCTACATGAAACCTCTTTATATAAATGCATATGATGATGGCTTTTTTTTTCATTGAAGCAACAGAAAAAATAAATGCAAACAAACGACAGACAAATCTGCACTAAACAGAAAACCTTTCCCTCTAGCTACTGAGCTAAGATAATTCAGAATACTAATATGCTATTAAACAATTTCAACCAGGTGTAATTCCCAAACATTGGATGCAACATGTCAGCTATAGTAGTCAATATTTGAATTGAATCAAACAAGTTCATCAAAGTTGTCCTAAGAAAAGAACGCATTTTGATTTTATGACAACTTTAATGAAAGGTTTTGATCCACTTTAAATGTTGACTAAAGTACTTTACAAAGAAGGCACTGTTTCACTCTCCACTAGACCAAACACTAAAAGATTTGCCATTTTCTGGCAGTTGGTGTTAGTGGGAGGTACATTCTCATATTAGATGGCATATGATTGGGCAAAAATCTACACAGTGCAGGGACCAAGAATATTTTGGTACACTTGCCAGAAGAAAACAAAAACACATTTTAAATGTAAATATCTGTCAAAAGTAAACTTAATGAATTTAGTTTGGCTTACTAATTCACAAATGTTGCCTTAATGTTTGTTAGAGCATTTGTTTTGCACAGAGGTCTGATAAACATTTGATGCACAAATCCAATTGCTTTCAGACTCAATCATTCATTTTTATAAAGTTTACTCTTTAGTTTTATTAAAACTGCTAATCCTAATGTAAATCAATCAAATACACAACCTACAGCCGTTTCAAAAAATGTCTAAAATATTCAAATATCAGTAAAAATCACAAAAGAGACATTTTTGTATCAAAACCTGAACCATTTTCAAGTTTCACTGATTATCAGCAAGACTAATAATGTAAACACACTAGAAGTCGACACTGCATAGGGTTTGTGTGTGATCATATATGTCTAAGTGGACTCATCTGCTAAACTCTGCAGTTCCTGTCCTTCTGCGTTGCTTTGCAATTGGCTGGTACGTACAGGAATTTGTCCATCATATTTCAGAGCCGACCTAAAGGAGGACAGAGGAGGATAAACTATTTAAGATGTGTTTTCAGGATAACAGGGTTTTATTTTGTAGTCCCTTTAATTGTATGTGGTGTTATTATTTACCTCTCTGTATCATGAATGCTGTCTGGTAGTGGTTTATTTGCAGTTTCAGGCAATGCTAGGGCAAGCACCGCAGCAAGCAGAGGGGTGGAGCCAAATATCACCATGGGCACAAAAGGTGTATGGCGTCCAAGCAGGTTTATTAGTGGCGCTAAAACTCCACCCATCCGTGCAAACATAGAAGAAACACCAATACCTGTTTGCCTGTAGATGAAAAAATAGCCAAAACAGATATTATTTCCACATGTTTAAGTACATCCTGGAATCAAGAATGCACAATCTTCACTCCCACCTGACCTACTAACAGATTGTGGCTTTTGAGAAGGTTTTGTGTGCAAGTACCTGAGAACAGTCGGGAACAGTTCTGCAGAATAAATATAAATGATGGCAAAAGATGCTGTAATTCCAAATTTCCCCACCATGGCCAAAGCAGTCAGAATATGAGCACTGTCTAAGAGAAAAAGTTCGATAAGAAAATAATTCAACAGACAAATAAATTGTAGAAAAGTGCCTCTAGCCATTTTTGAGCGGTCACCTGCTGAAACAGTGAGGGTCAGTAGACATGCACTGCCTCCCACAGCCAGGAACACACTCAGTGGGATCCGTCGACTGCAGGGCAGGAGAACCAGCACCAGCGATCTGGCAGGAATTTCCACCAATCCAAACATGAACTGAGTGAGGTAAAGGTCTGCCCCGAGGTCAGACACACCCAGAGACAGACCATAATACACCAACACATTAACAAACCTGGAGAAACAGTAAATTAAGGGACACCTTTATGTGTCTGAAGGGCATGGTTTCACAGACGAGGCTTAAGCTAGCCCCAGACTAAAATGCATGTTTGAGTTGTCTCAACTGAAAATATTTGTCTCTGACATGTCTTAAAATACGTCAGTGTCATTGTTCTGTGTCTAGATACAAACCTGTAATGTTTTCTTCTCAGGCATTCTTGTAAAAGTTGCTTAATTTAACTAAGGCCTAGTCCTGGTTTAAGCTAAGCCTCGTTTGGGAAGTAACTAGTTACCAGTAGCCAAATGATGTAATTTAATTACATGATAAATATAACTGCAATCAGCTACAGTTAATGAGAAAAAAGTGTAATTAACAATTACTTTTTAAAGATTTAATTGATTTTTACAGAATTTAAGAAAATTATTATGATATTATGATATTTGCCTCAATATTAGTGATTTTCATGTTATGAGACCATGGTAAAACATCATAATAGCCATTTGAAATATAGCAAGAATAAAAGATAAAGGCATAATCAAATCTAAATTTGCTTTTTAAAAAGTTAAAAGTCTTTTTTACAGAAAATACAAACTCTTTCCAACTTTTTTCTCAAATAAAAATATGTATAAAATAGTTTGAAATTGAAGAAATATAAATATACATATCTACATATACAGCATACTCCTTGTATTCTCACCAGATGTAGAACAGTATAAGAGCTCTCTTCCTCATCTGGGGAGTTCGGAGCAGGTCAACAGCTGTATATTGACTCCGTCCTTGTGGACTCTCATATTGCTCCACCTGTGATAGCGAAAATGACACTTTAACGAGACTCCACTTTTTTGTAAACAGGCTCATTCTCCAACTCCCCCTAAGTTATAAATCAAGGAAGTTCGCTGCCGTTCCATGGCCACAGCAGGAGCAGTGATGATATCATGCAGCACCTGTTTTCCACTATTTTCCACAGGCACTGCATGATATCACTCTGCCTGCTGCAGCCATGTTAAGGCAGCAAAATTATTACGCCGGAATGAGAGTATAGTTCCTATCTGAAAGATTGTGTGGGGTATGCTGAGCATTCAGCTTTGCCATTTAAAAATACACTATATTGCCAAAAGTATCCGCTCACCCATCCAAATAATTGAAATCAGGTGTTCCAATCACTTCCGTGGACACATGTGTATAAAATCAAGCACCTAGGCATGCAGACTGTTTTTACAAATATTTGTGAACGAATGGGTCGCTCTCAGGAGCTTAGTGAATTCCAGAGTGGAACTGTGATAGGATGCCTCCTGTGCAACAAATTTCCTCACTCCTAAATATTCCAATCAATTGTCAGCTGTATTATAAAAATGTGAAAGTGTTTGGGAACGACAGCAACTCAGCCATGAAGTGGTAGGCCACGTAAACTGACGGAGAGGGGTCAGCGGATGCTGAGGCGCACAGTGCGAAGAGGTCGCCAACTTCTATTTCTACAGACCTCCAAACTTCATGTGGCCTTCAGATTAGCAGAGGAACAGTGCGCTGAGAGCTTCATGGAATGGGTTTCCATGGCCGAGCAGCTGCATTCAAGCCATACATCACCAAGTGCGATGCAAAGCATTGGATGCAGTGGTGTAAAGCACGCCCCCACTGGACTCTAGAGCAGAGGAGACGCGTTCTCTGAAGGGACGAATCATGCTTCTCAATCTGGCATGATGGATGAGTGTGGACTTGGCAGTTGCCAGGAGAACGGTACCTGTCTGACTGCAGTGTGCCAAGCGTAAAGTTTGGTGTAGGGGGGATTATAGTGTGGGGATGTTTTTCAGGAGCGAGGCTTGGCCCCCTAGTTCCAGTGAAAGGAACTCTGAGACATTATGGGCAATTCCATGCTCCCATTTTGTAGGGAACAATTTGGAGCTGGCCCCTTCCTCTTCCAACATGACTGTGCATCAGTGCACAAAGCAAGGAGACCTGACCTCAACCCGATAGAACACCTTTGGGATGAATTAGAGTGAAGACTGAGAGCCAGGCCTTCTCGTCCAACATCAGAATGGTAAAAAATTCCCATAAACACACTTCTAAACCTTGTAGACAGCCTTCCCAGAAGAGTTATAGCTGTTATAGCTGCAAAGGGTGGACCAACATCATATTGAACCCTATAGATTAGGAATGGGATGTTACTTAAGTTCATATGCGAGTCAAGGCAGGTGAACGAATACTTTTGGCTATATGGTGTATATTTACACAGAGAACAGTTGTTTTAAAATCTAAATTGTACATTATACATGTATTGCACATCTGTTTTGCAGTTCAAGTTATCCAAACACACATACATTCATAACAATGGGAAACCTTGCTAAATGTATTAATCTGATGACGTGAGAGTCATCTACTTGTTGCCCTGGTGATATGAAGTAAAGCTTTAGACTATCACTTCTTAAACACTAAAAACAAAGGCCCCTTGGTTGCCCAGGGTGGGGGATGGTGTTGTCATGGTGGTGCTAACAGAGCTATTAGAAGGTTTATGGGATTTGAAGTTTGTGCCAAAGCCGTGACAAGAAAAAAGCCAAAAAGAGAAAACAGAGAGAGTAAAAGGGTGCAAATTTTTGATACCTGAACTGTGGGAGGTAAGGTGCGACCATTGACCATAGCTGCCTTACGCAGAAGATCAATCGCTTCCTCATTTCGGTTATTCACCAAAAGCCAACGGGCTGAATGTGGAAGAACCCTGAGAAAAAGGAGGAGAGGACGATGAAAGGAGATTTATGCTGTCAGACTGATAAAGGCAGAGGAAGTGAGGAAGTCAAATGAAAAAGAGAACTGAGTGCTGCTTTTTATATACTCTTTTGCAACGCCCAATTGTGTAAGGTCAAATTACACCATTAGTGGTTTTTACAGTAATAAATAACAAATTTAGTGCTGTCAGATTATGAAGTATAAATATATGTAAATATTTTCAAAATATTTACTGTGTGAGTATTTATATATACATAACAAATATACACAACACACACACACACATATTAAGTAAACAAAAACTTTTCTTTTGGATGCGATTAATTGTTTGACAGCACTAAAATGTACATTTATATATAACTTTTTAAAATGTTTGTTTATCTTTTAACTTAACTTTCAACTGCAACAGTATTTCACACAATCAATTAACTGTTACTGAATTTGTGATCAAATGCACGAAGCCTAAAAAACTCATTTCAAAAACAACCAAACCTCTTATCGACCACAAAAACTACTAAACTCCACTACATGCATGTGTTAACTCACTGTACATGTTTGTGTTGTCTCACCAAATGTAGAATATAAAGAGAAATCCTGGAGCAGAGATTGCCAGCTGCAGCTTTCTCCAGTCTCTGATGAGATAAGCCACACCTGCCAGCAGCATGTAGCCAAAACCAAAGAAGTAGTCAGTGAAGATGCCAGCAAGCATCCGTCTCTGTGTGCAGGTCCACTCTGTGCCTGTGTAGGAGGGGTGAGGGGAGGATAAGTGTTCAGGGTCGTTAGGTTTGGGGTTTAAGGGGTTAATCTATAGGGTATTTGGGTCTGTGGTAAAGAAAAAAAGGGTGTTTGTTACTGCTTATAAATATGACAAAGGCACTGTGAGAGTGATGGGGATGGGGGCAGTTGAAGGGTTTGGGTGGAGTACAGGTAGAAATTAGTTAGAGGATAGTGAGAGTTCATGGGTTTAAAGAAGGTTATGTTTGCATGTTGGTATTTGAAGTTTTGCAATAAATCAGGAAAACATCTCGAGAACACAAAAATGAGGGTAATATTGAGGTCCATCAGACTCTCCACCTATGTACAGACCACCTGCTACAAGTCAGCGCATGTCTGAACTTGTCACTGGGGTATAATATCACATTCCTATATCAACTGAGAGGAATATTTTTTTGGTATATAATATAATACAAAAAATAATACAAAAATATAATACATGAAGTATGCAGATGAGTAGATGTTCACTATGCAAGTTTTATTTAAAATATCGTGAAGATTTTTCATCCTGCATGGCTACCATTTTGGAGGGGTGGTTGATTGCAATTTCACTTTTTTAACGTTAGCGTGTAATGTTGCTGCTTGAGCATAAACAATCTCTGCAAAGTTGCTGAAAGTTCAAGGCAAACAGAGATGTCATCTTTTAAAATCATGGCAGTTTAATGCCTACAAAAACTGCTCGTAGGGACTACAATGAGTCACAAACCCTGATAAACCCCTCATTCAGATCATCATATCACCAGCTAAGCTAACAGTTCAATAACAAATCACTCTTGCGATACTTTGATGTCACTCGAACACACCTAAAACACTTTAACAGGAGAGGGGTCAGAGGTTAGATGTAACCTTTAGTAAAAAAACACAGATTCTCAGTTATGTCAGTTAATGTTCGACTCACACTCTATTGTTAGTAAATGTCTATAATTATGTGAAGAAACATGCATGATCAGTGATAACTACTTAAATAGATTATGTTAATTAAGTGGATATCTTCCTTATATTAAAGGGATGGTTTCAAGTTTTTGTCCATAGTGTACGAAAGGCTACATACTACGAAAGGCAATGGGACATGAAACTGTTTGGTTACCAGCATTCTTCAAGATATCTTGAAGTGGAACTACATGAGTAAGTAAGTACATCCCTATAGTGACTAGAGAGTTACTTTAGTACTCCAAGTCTCACCTAGAACAAATGCATTGATTATCACGCCCGATATGGTCATTCCTATGATGAAGCGCAGGGTCACATAAACAGGGAAGTTTGGGGCGAAGGCAGCAGCCACACCAAACACTGTCTGAAGGGCTAAAGACAAGAGCATGGCAAACCTCCTCCCATACCTTACAGAGAGAGAGAGAGAATGAGATGAAAAAATGCTGGTGAATTTTTTTTTTTTATTATTATAATTATAAAATAGAGGCTTAAAATGTTATAGAAAGTACAAATGTAAGTCATTGTACTTACTTTGTAATAAAATCTCAAAAATGTGATGCCAATTTAACATTGTACATTTTTTGGGGGGGCTATTTTAGCGTTTTAATAATAATTTACTACCGTGATAATAATAGCAGTATCTTAATACAGTCACATTTACAAGATATAAAGGCATATTGGCACTTTGCCCCAGCCTCCTGATTGAAAAACAATGAATTATAGGTCATAAAAAATATATAGACCACTAAATTGGAAACAGTGAAGTGTATTATTTCTCTGCGAATGCATAAATAGCTCTAGGCAATGTGCAATTGGCACTGAAATTTATTAAGCATGCTGTGGGCATTTAATGCATGAAGAGTTGGATGGGAAGCAGGACAAAAAAGAGAGAGAGCAATGGGCAGGGAATTACCACTAGTTTCTACTAGTTAGGTTGCTAAGGGGAACAAAGCATAGATGTGAAACATAAAGATGCAAATGTGTGTGAGAGTGTGTGTATATATACCTGTCTGCCATAGCTCCAAACACATATAGGTCCCACTGCATAAACATACACAAAAACATACACAAAACACTATTAGTCGATAAAAATGATTACTGACATTATTATCATTATTATTTCATTTATTTACCATTTTTCTTCATGGCAAATACTAAATTTATTCATTACCAATCAAACGTATTTACGATTTATTCAAGTCCCTTATGCTCACCAAGGATACGTTTATTTAATCAAAAACACATAATATAGTGAAATATTATTACTCTTTAAAATAACTGATTTCTATTTTTCGTAATTTATTCTAAAATGTATTCCCACAATGGCAAAGCATCACGTGATCTTTCAGAAATCTGCTCAAGAAACATTTCTTATTATTATCATTATCAAAGATGAAAGATAGTGCTGCTTAATAGTTTTCTGGAAAACTTTATGCGTCTTTTTGTCCAGGATTCTTTGATAAACAGAAAAGAATAGCATTATTTGAAATTAAAAACTTCATAACAATACCGGTGTTTTAATATTTTACTCTCACCGTTGCTCAATTTAATGCATCCTTGCTTAATAAAAGTATTCATTTCATAGGGGAGAAAATCGTAGTGACCCCAACCTTGTATAGCTTAAATATTTCAGATAGTGTAACATTACATATTATATATTTTATTTTATTGTATGTGCTTATTTAATAGCCTACTATTGTTAGGTTGAGTTAAAGTTCTTTGTACCCATTTAAGACAATAAAAACTTGACAATGAACTGTGCTGAATAACGCAGCCCGGCGTGTACCTCCGTGACAGTGGTGCTCTGGAAGATTTCGTGGCTGTACACCCATCCCGTCTCGCAGGTTGAGCGCGCGCTGCGGTTCTTTCCCGAAACGGCTGCGCACGAGTCCGCGCGTCCCGGCAGAAGGGCGATGCTCAGGTTCCCGAAAGTAAGAGACGCGTCCTCCGTCCCTGGACCCCGACAACGGTGGGGCGGCGTGGCGCCCGTGAAGACGCTCGCCATCATGTGAAACGCGAGAAAGATCTGCGGTAGACATATCCACACATACAAAAGCTTCTGGTATCTCCCGAAGCCACCGACTGTGGCCAGCAGCTGATCAAAATTCATTCCCGACCTTGGAAAAACAAGTCTCGAGGCGAATGAGCCGTCACGCCCCCATCAACAAAATACAGTGGCGATCAAAATTAACGTAGATTTCTGAATATATGGCAGAAATACAAATTGTGTGTTTTTACATCCAGGAGAAAGCTCAATAACACATATTTACGCGGCACGTGCCACTGTGTTGTTGCTCTAAAACATCATCTTAAAATTATATTTGCGGCTTAAAAAGACGCCCAGACAAATCCCGATCAAAGCACAAAGGCAATTAAAAGCCCAAACAAGTCAAAGTGAGCTGATGTCCACTTTCCAGGCGCCTATATTTCCACGACAGATCTGGTTTGACCGACGAGAAAGGAGCGGACCGAGCACCGCCGCGTCGCCTTCACTCTTTCGACCAGCAATCGTAAAGAATACAAAGAACAATAAAAAAAGCCAACTTTAATGTTTGTCCTCTGTTGTCTGGAGTGAAGTGGCTGGTTGGTTTGGAGTTTACCCGCGGCTGGTGAAGCGTCTGATGGGAAGCTCGGCTGTGGATCAAAGCTCTCTGTAAATTAGTCCCACGCGACCCACGCCTGCACCTTGCACGGGAAAAACAACCTCCGGCTGAAAACAACAAATGAGACAATGACTTGGAGAAACAAAAGCGTGCCTACAGACAGAAAGAAGTCAGAAAGCTTTTAATCTCGAGCGCCAGATACTTTTTTTTACAACCTTTAAAACAACCGCCGCATCAGAACAGCAAAAGACAAATTAATTCTAAGCGTCCAGGCGTTATTTGTTTTTCTTAAATGCATACTGGATTGCCTGCATTATAAATGAGTGATATCGGTAAGGGCTAAGGAGTGGTAATAAAAACGCGTGAATAAAAGCAGCTGCTTGAAAGCGAATAGGCTTTAACACAAACTATTTCAGAAATAACAAACACGTTTACATTGTTGCCATACATTCTGTTTTCATTATTGCAATTGTTTATGTTATCATGTAACCAGTGAAAGAGTTGAGATGCAAGAGGCCTGTAGCAACATTCATCAGCCGTGAGGTTATATTTTTACGGTAGCCTAATATTGGTTGGATTTCATTTTAATGTATTGCATCGAATTGCAACTAAAGTTTCTGATGTTATCAGTATTATATACATTTAATCTAAATTATTCAGTTAATCACACATAATGTCACCATTTTAGGCTAAATAAAACGATCATTTTTATCTACTTTGAGGTGGCTGATTAAGAAAGTGAAATCTAAAGCGTCTGTATCCAGCTAAGGTTTATTTATTAGTCTTGCCAGCGACTCCCAAGGTTTGACACAGTGCATGCTCAGCTGCTAAAACAAATGGCCTTCACTTTCTAACGTGAAAGGAATTTAGTGGGAATGTGTCCTGGGGAGCTTGTTTTTGAGCAGAATTTCACTTTTTACATGTTGTGAGGTACGGAAGGTGGAACATAAATTATCATCTTAAGTTCATTCAGTAGTTTTAGGCTATTAGATGTAAATTTGTCTCTTTTGATGCGACTTTTACGAAATATAAAGTTATTTTCAATGTATTATTCGTCATCATGTACCTCTAAGGAGGGTCATTTGTCACCTGCCATTTAGCACACACTTTTGTTCTTTAAGCATTCTCATACTCTTTAACTAAAAACTAGGCCTAACTGTATTTTATGAGGCCTGACCATTGAACTGAAGCTCAATAGAGTTGTTCAGTCACCACAAGTTGCGGGATAACCAACAAGTCTAATTTGCAAGAGAAATCTAATTTCCTGTGGGTTTGAACTCTGACTGGATTTATGAGTAAAATAACATCTAAGCTAAACAGTTTTGTTTCGACAAGCAAGTAAACTTAATTTCTTGAGGTAGCAGTAATAACCAAGGACTATACAATACACACACGCACACACACACACACACACACACACACACACACACACACACACACACACACACACACACACACACACACAAAGATTTATTAATAAACAGTCGTTTTTTAAAGTCCACAGTGACCCTATAACTTTAAAATGCTCTTCCAGGTTTTATAAAAAAAAATCATATTAATAGTAATAAAATAAACTATTCTAATTCTATTCTGAATGTATAGTCTTGTAATATTCTGCTCATCTTGGCTCGGGAACGTTGCGTAAGTAATATGTTTGATAATCTTTTTTATTGACCAGTATTTTTGATTATTACATTTAGATTTACATATGAACTACAAACACCTCACTTTTGATGAGGGGCATCTGATTTCTCAGCATAACCCATTCTAAAGAAATGACCGTAAATACAAGCGTAACCCAATATCCCACAATGCCTAGCGCCTATTACAAGGAGCGCATAGCGGTAGCGTCATTTCCGTCAGTTTTGAAGATGGAGGCGAATGGACTGAAGATGAGTTTCTGGGAGAACGGACCGAAACCCGGTCAGTTTTATTCGTTCCCGGGTAACAGCAGCAGTAGTGCGGCTCCAGGATGTGGACCCATCAAACACACGCTGTAAGTTCACGGCGAGCTGTCAGGTTTCGTGCTCAGCAGTCAGCTAGATTCTGCTTTCGGTTTGCCTTTCTCTGCTGCATCATCATGGAGGAAAGTTGCTGTTTACCCCGGAAAATTGCCTCAAATTTAGTTTTTAAAATATTTTACATTATTTTTGATATGTTCTAAATACAATTCATATGTTTCTTTGTCCGCTCTTTATCTGTTGAAAAAGTAATAGTTTAATGGTTCAGTGGTAAGTTAGCTTGTTAGCAATAATGCTAATGAATAGGCAAATATCAACACCAGTGTTTAATAGACAATTTTATGTAGGCTATGCATGAGGAAGATATATATAAATACAATACATGTCTTGACATATTTGTGAACAGAAATGAGACTTATATAGACAATGATTAAAATAGAAATGTGCAATATAAAAATATTTGCGACCAGTTAATAAATAGAAATCTGCATTTGGATCAAATGCATGGAGCCTTGGTGAGCATAAGAGACTTATAAGAGAAAATAATACATACCTCAAATTTTCGAACGATAGTGTTGAAAGACAAATATTAATGTATCATGTTAAATGTTTTCTCAGCAACCCCATGGTCACGGGCACATCAGTGCTGGGTGTGAAGTTCACTGGGGGTGTGATCATTGCCGCTGACATGCTCGGCTCTTACGGCTCTCTGGCCCGCTTCCGAAACATCTCTCGACTCATGAAGGTCAACAACAACACCATCCTGGGAGCCTCGGGAGACTATGCCGACTACCAGTACCTTAAACAGGTCATTGAGCAGATGGTGTAAGTACACACACACTTGTTTGGGATTTGTTGAAATGCGTTGAAAGGTTTGAGTCCTTATATCAGTGTGTGTTAAAAGGTAGAGCTTGATGTGTGTTTGTCTAGGATTGATGAAGAGCTTCTTGGAGATGGACACAGCTATACCCCTAAAGCCATCCACTCCTGGCTCACGCGGGTCATGTACAACCGCCGCAGCAAGATGAACCCTTTGTGGAACACAGTGGTCATTGGTGGATTTTACGATGGAGAGAGGTGGGAGAGTGTCCAGACTTTTATTTGTGTTTAAATGAAAGTCAACATTCACAAAACAACATTTGATACAGTTGATATTAGCTTTGTAGTTGGTATCACTTTACATATGTATTAATTTTCTTTTATTTACAACATTTTTACGACACTATAACATTTAAACAGTTGATTGTATTCTATATTGTGTAGCACCTACCATATTACGCTGTGTATATGTTTTTATGTATATTCATTATTATTTAATTGTCAAATATTTTCAGTTGTTCACCTGTTTTTGTTTAGTTTATAACAATACAAAACTATACAGTGATGTGTATCACTGACAGATATATTAAAATTAAGGTCAGTTTTGTGAGGCAGTGATGACTTGAAGTTCTGTTATTTAACTTTAATTGATGTTTTTCTTGTCACTTTAAGCTTTCTTGGTTATGTGGACAAGTTAGGGGTTGCATATGAAGCCCCAACAGTAGCAACAGGATTTGGTGCATATTTGGCTCAGGTAAGATTTTCTTTTTTGTTTGTGAAATACTCTTGAATATTACATCATAATACCCCCAAGCCACCCTAGGTGTATATGATGTTCTTCTTTCAGACAAACAAAGTCAGTGTTTTTAAAATATTTATTTTTGCTTTTTCAAGCTTGGTAATGCTGGTGGATAGTGGCCATTATGTTGAAGTTCCGTAAATCAGATATATCAGGTTTTGTAACAAAAATATTACTAGTTTTAAAATTATAACGTAAATAACTGACTTCTGGTTATTTTCAGAGAGAACAGAGCCCCGGCTTCTTGGCTGACCTATGACTCGATGTATGACGGAAGATGCATTATACGTAGTACATCGAGTCAGAAGTCAGCCAAGAAGCTGAAAACAAACTTAAAAACTTTTAAAATCTCTGTGTTTGTCTGAAAGGAGAAAGTCATATATACCTAGGATGGTTTGGGGGTAAAATATGCCGCAATTTTGGGTGAACTGGTGAAAAGTTAAAACCTTTATTATATAAACTCATCACATTTGCTTCTTTTTGCAGCCCTTGATGAGGGAGGTGACGGAGAACAAGGTAGAAATCACGAAGGATGAGGCACGAGCACTGATAGAGAGATGCCTGAAGGTTCTGTACTACCGTGACGCCCGCTCTTACAACAGGGTAAGGCATGCTCTTCTATTTGTCCTTCATAAAAAGATCATCATCTCAGATGCAACATTTAATTGTAAAGGTGTTTCAAGAAACAGAAAATAATACATTTTCTTGGGACATTCTGTAGCATGAAATCGCCATTGTAACAGCTGAAGGTGTTGAGATTATAGGACCACTGTCATCTGAAACAAACTGGGACATCGCCCATCTGGTCAGGTAGGCTGAAATTCATTATTCATCTAAATATTTTCTCACTATTTGAGGCTTAAAAGACTTTTTATGGGATAAATATAATATACACTTCTGCTTGGAAAGGCAAGTTTGGTAAGACTTTTTTTTGAAAGTGCAGATGTACAATTAAATGTTTGAGAATAACAGTAAAAATAGTAATATTGTGAAATATTTTTACTATGTACCTTTTTTTTTTTCTAGTTTTCATATTTAAAAATGTTATCTATTTCTGCGATGGCAAAACTCCAGTCTTTCACATGATCCTTAAGAAATCATTCTAATTGATTTGGTGCTCAAAAAACCTTTATTATGATCAACGTTAAAACATTTATGCTAGTATTTTCATATTGTAATCTTCAGAAAGCTTATGAGAACATGGCCTATTTATAAATCTTTCAATTCAATGTAATGTCTCCTTGTAAAAAATCCTGACCTCAAACCTTTAATTATTCAGGGCTGTGCAAGGATGTTGTATACATTTCATTGCAGTGCATAGTAACGATGCTAATTTATTGTTTTGACTGATAACTGCTGTTTGTTTTTATTGCAGTGGTTTTGAATGAGTCTTGTTCTGCTGCCCATTTTGCCCAAATCTTCTTTGGACATGCTCTTAGCACCACCAACTCACTATTGTATTGTCAAGACTACAGTTAGATTTATTTCTTGCTCTTTTGTTATACATTAAAAAAACTTCATAAAATTGTTTGCCATGTGCTCCTTGTTCTTCTGTAACTGGTCAGTAGATAAAAAATTGAATGCATTTTGAACTCCTGTGGTATGTTCTACATCAGTGGTGCCCAATACTGTCTCTGGATATCTACCTGCAGAGTTCAGTTCCAACCCTGCTTCAGCACACCTGCCTATAACTATCAAGTGCTCCTGAAGGTCTTATCATTTGATAAAGGTTGGAGCTTGGCAGGAAGGTAGATCTCCAGAAGCAGGGTTGGGCACCACTGTTTGAATGAATGTTTTAAATTCTGCTTTCGCCAAAAGTAACTAGATAATATAGATGGGATTTTTCCAAATTTGCAAAAGTTACTGGTGGTGTTAAATAACAATCCAGAAAGTAATAATGCTGTGGTTTTCCATCAAGGATGTTTATAAATTGACAATTTCCAACTTGTTTATTGGGTTTTTTGTTCCCTATAACATGTAATGATTTAAAAAGGAAACAAGTAAAAACATTTTTTTTCAATTACAGCTGTTTTACAAACATAAAAATGCATGGTTAAAATTTTATTTTGTGGTGGGGTCAAGGAAAATGCATAGTAAAATGCCTTAAATCCCAGGTGAGGTAAAAAAAAAAGTTTGTGAATAAAGTTACATTCTACCACAAAAAGCACTTCTTAATTACATACCTAAAAGTGTTTATTATGTAATCAAGTATGTTACAGTATAACCCTAAATACAGTAGGTAATTATTTCAAATCATGTCTATTTACATTTATGCACATTATGATAATGGACCAAACCTGATGAAAAGGCACAGTGAAACTAAACCACAAAATGTAACGCGTTGCACATTTGTACTTCAATGAACAATAAAAGCCATGATGATGCAGACTTCACACTAGGAATCTTTAGCACCCATTAATGCAACAAATATTTACACATGCTAGCAATAACCTGCATTTTCATAGATACTTCACTTGAAGAGTTCATGTAATTTCAAAAATGTTCTTGACCTGTAAAGCCGACAATGCTATTACATTTGACTTAAATGATCTAAAATTTCTGATTCCTCAAACCCATGGAAAGATTCCACATCGCTGTCCTTCTCAAAGAGTTTTCTTAATGCAAGCATGCTTGATTGTGGAGAGGACAAAGATTCTGCAGAAATTATACTAGAAGTCTCAGCTTTCTGCTCAACTTTGTCTCCTTGCAATTTATTGACAAGCAGAGCTTCAGTAAAACTTTGCACCAGCTCAGAGGGTTCCTCTGGGTTTGTGCTCAAAACCTGATCAAAAGAGCGAAAAAGAAGTTTGGGCTCTGCTATAAGGACCTCCAGAACCTCAATAAGCCAGCGAGACAGCAAAAGGGCAAGGTCAGCTGATTTGGCTCCAACCAGTTCTCGTGGTGCTTTTGTCACATGCTCGCTCCAGCGAGTCTGCATAAACTCTCGTAATACTGGCCCCATACAGGCTTCAAGGGGCTGTAGACGGCGAGAGCAACTGCGTGGAATCAGGCCTGGAAGAGTATTAACACTGTTGAGTGTCACCAAGAATTCATTGGACATGTGGCCTTTGTATGTGTCCATTATCAGCAATCCTTTGCCTCCAAAACTAGGGTTGATGTGCCGACACCACACTTTGTCCAACCAAAGCTGAAGTCTTTCTTCATCTGTGAACCCTTCTGGTCTAGCCTCCAGAATAAAGAAGTCCGGCAATGAACTTGCTTGTTCCTTGAGAGGTTCACCTCTGAGGAAAACCATGGTAGGTAATGTAGTCCCATCAGCCAGGGCTGTGAACACAACATCTATGAGTGGATCTGTGGTGCCCATTAATGTAAAAGCAGACAACATGGACGACAAATCTGCAGAGGCTTCATCCAACTGCTTCGTATCTACAAAGATGGAAAGCTCATCCATGGCGCCAACAGAAGACAACCCAAAGGATTTTGATGTCACCTGCTTTTTTAGAAAGCTGCTGAAGGAGTTCTCGAGCTCCTGGGATTTATACGGTAGCGACTTGCTGGATGTGGCAAACGCCTGCAAGCCCAGATCGTGGCAAAGCAAGAAATCAACCATTGAGTTGTAGGAGATATCTTTCACACCATGACTGCTTATGAACCCGAACAGGTTAGATTCATCAATAGGCAGTTGTTGCTCACGTTGGCATAGCACCCATTCGATTAAGCTATCAGCTACCTGTGGAGACAAACCTTGTTGGCTTCCCGAGGGATCAATCTGATGCTGTCGTTTCAAAAGCAATGACTGGACTTCTTCTGGTGGAGTGTCAAAGTGATTAGCGGCCTGGGGGAACCCGCAGCAGAGGGCATACAGTACGACTTTCAACTGTGCCACGGTAAACAATTTTTCCGGTGCATGTTTTGTAGCAACTTCAGAAAGCCCTCCATTCAAAGTTAGCTTCAAAGCACTTGGATTGGCTTGGCATATTTTGTCTGGAACAGAACTTGGTTCAACAGACTGAATCAGAATGGGAAGTGATGGTGTGAAAGCAGGGCTAGCAGGGAGCGTTATTGTGTAGCTGGGTCGAGGAAGGGGGTTGGAGGAGAGAGGAAATGAGCTCCCGTCCACTTGCTTCACTTGCAAAGGCAAAAAGACCCTGTTGTTAAGCCTTCTGCCCCCTCGAAGAAGGTCCGTTGGAATGAAGACAAATCTGTAATGACAATAATTCATAAGTTACCTTTTCTGCTAAACTGAAAGTTAAATGTGTAGCAATTTAAATTTTATTGGCTTTCATTACATTGACAAAAAAATCTAAGATGTATTTCAGAAAATATTTTTGTGTAAAGGCTTTCACACCGTGTAGCTCTAGGAACTGAGGCCTAGCAACTAGCCAGCATTGTGGGTTTTGTGTTTATGAAAGTGGAATGTTAACGAATGTTTTATATGCGTTTGACCAATTAGCGCACAATTACATCACTAATAGCGCTTCCCTGTTTTAGACCCTACTCAGAAGGATCTAAATAGAACTAAATGAGTTCCTACTTTCTGCAGTGTGAACGTGCCAAAAAAAGGAGGTACTTTCAAAGTTCTAGGAACTATGAAAAGGTTCCTCTGGTGTGAAAGGTTAAAAAGAACATGAGGAAGGGTAAATGATAACAGATAATAATTTTTATGTGAACTATAACTTTTAAAACTACAAATCAAATCAACATACCTTTTATAGCCACGTGAAAATCCTTCTGAAACATAAGGAATATCATTAATAACTTGAACTTATATGTTATATGAAGTTATATGTTGACTATTAAACGCTTTTTTTGTTAGACAAATAACTAACTTACCCCGTATGGTGCAATGGCTTGATTGATGGTTAGGATAATCAGCAAGATGTTTGGCCATCAGATCTCCAACCTGAGTTTTGTATCTACATGTGGTACAGCTTAACCGCCCCTTCCTGCAAACATTTTAAGGATCATTATTAGAAAAAAACAAAACAAAAAAAAACAAGTATACCAAAAGAAGAGCGATCATCTTACTTTGGGCAGGGTTTGTATAGGGTAATATATTTTTTTGTGTTTTTGCGAGGAACGTGTACACTGATCATGTGATTGGCATATGCTCTGGAACAGCAGGTGTTGTATCGGCAGAGGGAACAGCTCACATAGGTGGGAAAATGGTTGGAAAAATATGGAATGTCATAGTTGCATTCCATGCAGAAGTGTTTTTCTGTTGGCTTGCTGGAAAAACAAGATGATAGCCACTTTTCAGGAGGTATTGATAAATATCTTTATGAAAGTGTTTTGTTAAAATAATAAATAAATATAGACAGACATCAGATACTCACCACTGACTCTGAAACTTGACCATTAGCTCCACCATGCTTTCCACTGGTTTTTTCTTTGTGGGAATAACTTTATTGGTGACATTTTGAGATGCTACAAATGTTGATGTTGTGTTTATGGGAGTCTTCAGTGGAGGTGCTACTAAATGATCTCTGTTGTCGGTACGGTCAGCATAAGCTCGGATAGTTACCTGAAACAGACAGGGAAAATAGTAATGCTATCAAACAAGCAGTTAATTAGCAATAAATCAGTAGCGGTTTTAACATCATGTAACATGACATTTGTGACTGGGAGTTAAAATATATTCTAACCCTAGTGCCAGGCACAAGACCCTCCAATTGCTTGGGCTTGACAAAGGTCCTGTGAAACTTTTGTCTGTGTTGCCACTCGTCCTTCTCATGGATGAACTGAAGTCTGCATCTGTCACAGTGCCTTGCTGCTTTTTTCTGGATGCACAAACACATTTATCAGCCAATGTTAACATTTATAAGAAAAAAAAAACAATAACCAAATCAGTAGCCAATCTCTATTTGATATTCTTAAGTTTAGTCATAGTTCTGAAATGTCTTTCCATATTAATAATGACTGAATATCTCAACTGTTATCTATAGTAAAAGCCTGTTGTAGTGCGAAGCACTTTCTTTACCTGATGTCTAGTAAAGTGCATTTGGAAACCGCCGCAAGACCTAAACACTTTTAAGCAAAAGGGACACATCAAGATGCAGGTGTTCTTGTGCTTCTCTGCAAAGTGGCTTATGACATCTTCGTAAAAGGAGGAGCGGAACTCGCACACCTGAGGTCCACAAGAAAAATTGATTCACACAAACGTTTTCAGGACAAAAGAAAAACAAAGCCTGAATACACCAAATCATTCACCTGACACATGTAGGGCATCTCGCCAGGCTTGTGCGCATGTTTCATGTGGTTCAAAAAGAGAGGTTCGTTCTCAAAGGACCACTCACAGATCTTGCACACTTCTGTATAACAGAATATTTATAAATGTACAGGTTCAAAACCTAATTATCATACATATTAAAATATTTTGAGACTCACTTGAGGACTCTGCTTTGTTATGGACCGTCTCAACATGGCACTGCAGCCGGAAAGGTGTTGAGAAGTTTCTGTAGCAGTGCTGGCACATAGTATGAAAGTCTACTTCCCCTGTTTGTCGCTCCAACTCCATGTGATGTTTTGTGTGGTTCATCAGCCTTTAAAATGAGGGTTGAAAGATGAAAAATCTATCTATACCACCAATTCTCTTCAAAAAAACCCAGCTTACTTGATGTTGCCCTTCACTTTCTTGTCACAAAGTTGGCATTTCATCGTGACAGGCTCTGCATTGGGTCTTACTGGTGCAGGCTGGCCAGGGTGCTGCCCATAGAAGAAGTCTTCAACTAACATGATCATTCTGCCCTGCTCATCAAAATCCCCAGAGCGAGGATTAGGCGCTCCTTCGGGTATTTCAGAAGTGGTGACGTGTTTGAGAGATGTTTCTGAAGATGCGGAGAAGGAAACTGGAGTTTTAGATGTGGAGGGGTTTGAGTGGGTTTTGTCACTCGGGCGCTTGATCCTTTTTCTAGCTTGGGCTGTCAGGTCCCGGATGCTTTTAATAAGTTCTTGATTGCATTGCTGGAGAATGGGGAACAAGATAAATTAACATAAAGACCTCTGCGAAAGGTTTAAATAATTACCACAACAGAGGTTCAAAAGCAAAAATGGTTCAAACCCGCTGATTTAAAGTATTGTTCATATGCATTTCATCTCAAAGGAGTATGAATAAAAACTTACACAGTAGTATCCACGGAGAGACTGAAATCTTTGATAAAAGGCTTTACAGCGAACACAGAATTTTGATGAATTGAAGCCTCTCTTCAATGCTGAAAAACAAAAACACTTCTCTCAATTCCTTCTCAAAGACTTCTTCATAAGATAGTTTTCCTATGAAAAAATGTTGTCGTCATTATCTCTACAAAGGCATATGACTTCTGAAAAATCTGCATTGAATCATAAAAAGGTTCTGACCGTTAGATGCTGCGGCAGGAGCAGGTTTTGAGACCTGAAAAAGACCACCAGACAGAAGAGGGGCTGGAGCTCTGTTTGTTATATTGCTTTGGATGGTGACTGCTTTGTTTGGCTGCATAAACGAACTCACTCCTTGACCGGCGGCTGCAGGTGCTCCAGTTAACTTTGTTAACTTTATTACTTTTATTGTTGTTCCTAATAAAATAACAAAACAAACATGGGGTAAATCATCTAAAAAGCTTCACTTGTAAAATCTAAAGCATAAACTGCATAAACTGTCACCTGTGTTTGTGGCTGGTAGGATGTTGGAGGGTGTCATGTTTAGATTGGTCACTCCAGGGGCTGTTGAAGTGATGCTTTGTAAATTTGAGGGGTTGTTGATGGTCAAAGTGACTGGGATCTGCAATGTAGAGATTTTTCCAGGGGTTGCTTGCCGTGCTGAACTCGCTGGGGTAACCATCCGAGGAGCGATTAACTGTGGTGTCTGAGCTGAAGAGAAGAGACAAAAAGGTTTTTCAACAACATTTTTGAGCAGAAGACGAATATAATATAGATGCATGAACACTCAGAATTTGTACATGCTACCATGTTCTTTTTTTTGTATTGTGATACAGTGCATTTAAGTGTAAAAGATTATTGCAAAGTGAAAAATTGGTGGTTGACAGTATTTTGAAATGTGGCCCTTCCAGGTAAATGTAAAGGAGTATGGTTTAAGCAGCAAAATGAATGAGGAATGTCATTTTAACCAGAAAACTGAACTATGATCATTTTATTTGATTAAACGTTGAGGTAAAAACAAAAATTCAACATATGCATGAATGAATACATCAAATAGACAGCGTGAATTTTCATTTTTAATGCTATCTTTAAAGACAGCAATGCATTCTGCAAAGTGTGTATGAAAGTAAATGTCAAAAAAAACGTTATGACTTACCAGACGTCAGAAAACTAATCGGCTGTCCATTCAAAAAGTAACCAAGTGATGTTCCCAAACTCATTGAGCCTCCCAAAGACTGTCCTGGATTAGGCTAAAACAGATGATCATCACATAAATACAACACTTCTATATGCACACAGAAGGTTAAATGCCTTATTGATACTAAAAAGATACAACTGAAACCTGTGCCCTGATGAAGATAGTTTGGCCACCTGCAACTCCAGCAGGTTGGGTAGCACTGGGCAGCAACGTACCAGCAGAAGCTAGAGGGAAAAACAAAACACTTGGTTGTTTCTTTCCACATTAAAGCCCCACAGCTACTGTTTTTACAGTGATTCTGCAGTGTTTTTGATCACAAACTAATGACCACTAGGTGTCAGTACAAGAAAAGGAAGTTGTACGCTTAATTAGATAGCCAAGGCTACAAGGCTTTGGAATATTGTTTGGATGCATGCCAGTTTGGTCCTTACCAGACATCACAGGCACAGCTTGATTTGTGAGGTCAGCAGTAGCCGATGTTGCTTCAGAGGTGCCATCAGACTGTATTGGTATCAGTGCACTATTGCCACTTGATTCTACAGTAAACAAATAAATAAAATACATGAAACACATTTTCTGACTAAATGATACTCATTAAACCCTTGAAAGCCATTTAAACAATACATAAAAGTGTTTTATCATTGTAATTACCTTCGTTATATATCTGCTCCCTGTTGTCAGCAAAACTCTGGCATGGCTCTAGATCATCTTCATCACATTGCATGTAAAGGTCAGATTCTGCCATGTTTCTGTAAACAAATACTGATGCTTAGCTATATAGTGTCCACTCCTGTCAACAAGACTGGTAATGTTTGTGGCTAAACATAAAATAACAATCTGTTTGACAGCTATAAACTGACAATAATACATTACTGTCGTCGTCGTTGTTGTTATTATTATTAAATAAAAAAGCAAACATGGCCATATGAATCGAATTATGTATTTTCATATACACATATTTTTGTATTAATAATATATTTCACCACAGAACAGGAAATGTGCTAATAATATAGTAGAGAGAATTGGAAATGTAAATGTAAATGCCTGTAAATGTTATTTATTTTAGTTGTCAGTGCTTGTTCTGTGGCGGCTCAACTCAAAGTTATACATAATTAAATTACTTTCTGTCATACTTTGGACAAAATCACACGAATCAGCAGCTAAACTGATTCCTTGACTCGGCATCTACATCCTGTCACAACACACGAGCCCTTTAACGCCATGACAGACGCACGCGCGCGCGCGATCCTCCCGTAGAGTGCGCGCGCTCCCCGCGCTAGCAGGCTAACCGCGCTCGTGCGCGACCCCGTGCAGCTGTGAATGCATAGCTACAAGGGCTAGCATTTCACCCGGCTGAACAACTTTTAACAACTTCTTTACGAACACCGACGCGCTGCTTCCCGAGAGGAGAAAGGACGCTCTTACCTCGTGCACGGTTTTGCATACGCGCACGATATTATGCAAATGTACAATGCGTTATTTCCTCTGATTCTTCGCGGGCTTTGCCATGATGGAAAAACAATGATCCCTGTTCTGCAGACGTTTTCCCCCTGTTTGCTCGCGGTGGTGGGCGAAACATTTAAAAACGTCACTTCCACGAGCGTTTCCCTGCACGCTGATTGGTTGCGATATTTGCGAGAAAGCAGGGTTGATCGCGATTATTCATTATTTAATTAAAAAAGCAAATAAAGCAGTAAATGTTCACGCTAGCGAAGACTCATTTTTACAGTACACGCATATAATGATATGAAAAGGTAATGGAGTATCGCTTCCAGTGATAAACGTTAATGCAATAATCCCCTTTTATCAAAACAATTTACTGTAAATTATAGCAAACATATTTTCCAGTTTTTTGATCATTGGTCATGCTATCTGCCACATTGATTTGCTTGTTTTATAACGGCGGGTTTTATCTCCACTAAACATTATGTACAGCCCCTAGCTTAGCCAGCTAAATGGTGTAGGCAAATAATCCAGCATTACCACCCTAACCCTGTACAACCCGAACGACACAAACTCACGAGTCGATCATCGAAAGGAAAACGTGGGTTCAGTTCATGCTAGTCTCGCGCCATAATTAATAGTTTCAGCACAGTCGTTTTCTTTTCGTAATAGGGTTGACTTTGCTTTCACTAATTCCAAGATGGCGCTCGATGTTTAGAAGTCAGAAATACATTACTGGCATAAGACATTAAATGGTTGCATCCAAATATTTCTTAATTGAAACACCAGCTCTTTCATATCAAAACGAACATATTTCTCCAAAAGTGCCAAAAGAGTTTTGCGATTTTAAAGAAAGAATTGGTGTTTTGTTTAATCATTGCTGTAACGCTCATGATAAAGAAAGACGTCCCTCATGTTTTATCGGATTGTTCAGTTTATACTGAACAGAATTTGGATTTTAAATGGCCTCCTCTGGAGATTTTCCCTATTTTCGTTTTGTTCTAATTTCATACCTTAAAAGCTGAAGCAGCTGTGTTTTTAAATGATGTGACAATTTGTCATCAATTTGTTTTAAAACAGAACAGCTTTAAAATTCACCTATATGTGTATTTTATGTATAAAGTTAGTATGGGCATACGGTTTCATGGATGTATGGCTTTTTTTATCGTCCATGGAACCTTTCCATTGCACAAAAGGTTCTTTAGTGGAAAAAAATGTTCTTTAGAAAATGATCTTCACATAAAAAATAAATAAATAAATAAATAAATAAATAAATAAATAAATAAAAATCTCTTCTCTAAAAAAATAAAAATTTTAGGACCAAGTAAAGAAAAAATGTTTCTTGCATTTAAACCAGTTCTTATTTTTTGCACATAAATCAATACCCATTCTTAAAATCCATAGGAAAATTGTAAGTGAAAGAATGTCCAAGTAGCCTATTTTGCAACAGTCATTGGATAAACTGCTATCTATTTTAGCCTGGGACTGAATTAAAAAAAATAAATAAATAAAACTAGATCATATTCAAGTGCATGCGTCTTGTTAACAAAGTTATATGATTATAACAATAGATTAAGATGTAATAAGATACATTTCAAAATATATACAACCCTGACATTCATTTTCGTCAAATTTTTCATATCCAAACATTTACATATGTATGATCATGGTAGCTATAATAACACCATCAAAATAGTGCCAAACCATTGGTTAAGGCTATAGGAGGAAAGGCCACATGACCCACACAATATACCTCAAAAAGCTTTTAAAGCTTAAAAGATCAAGAGCTGTTCTCAAACACCCTAGTCTGCACGAATGAAGTTAATCTTAAAACCAAAACACTTTTTTCATCCAACGGAAATCTCTTGTGTTAAAGTTTTCTGTTTTAAAAGCATAAAATGTCGAGATCACTGTTTTTGTTATTCACATTTCTGTCTGAGCGTAAGCCATGGAATCTAACATGATCTTGACTTAATCTTCTTATAAAACCTTGACCCAGCCTTAAACGCAGGGTGCTTAGATGTGTCAGCCGGCACTGAGCTTGACGGTGGCCGTGCAGATTTTTGTAAGCAAAGAAAAGAATCACTGTACGACAGAAAATAAAATGAAAGCAGAGCTGACAGCACATCACAGCAGATGACATGTATCTCTTTATTCAAGTAACTCAACTGTGGGAGGAGCTGAAGTCAAATCGTCTCGCCAAATACGGCACAGTAACTGCGGTCACAGCTATTAGTAAGTTACATAATGTCATTTCCTCTCATTCTAACTGTCGGTGGGCTAAAATAACATTTCAGTCAGCTATAAACTAATATAATTTCTTCCATATATTGTAGAATATAAAAATGCAGAGCTACTGCGCTGATTGTAAAGTGTTGTGGCTCAAAAGGTATTTAACAGCTTAAGGGATTTGGTTCATTTTTTGAGGAATCTAATAGAATTCAGAAGCTCTGTAATCATATTTTTTCCAATCCACAGTAACATCAAATCCACATAAATTGGATATTTGTTCGGTTTATACAGAAAATGTACACATTTATAGCATTAATATTTCAAAATAAAGTTTTCTTTGTATTATGGACAAATATGGATTTGAGCCAACTCTCCAACAGCGCCAGATCTACACCAGAAGCACTTTGTCATATTTTCGAAAGCTGTGTAGAGCACAGTTACAACATGCAGAATCCCCTTGGATGTGAATGAAAGAATGTGGCTCATGTTAGACCTTCAAAAACAGGTTTGGTTCTGCTGAGAAAATGGATTGCAGGTGGAGTTTGCTGCTGTCGTGTACGACTGGATGGGAAGACAGTCATCATTACTGGTGCCAACACTGGCATTGGAAAAGAGACGGCGCGTGACTTGGCCATGAGAGGTAAACGCGCTGTTGAAATGTTTTGTCATTTTATCCTTACAACACCACTGAAAGATCAGATGTTTTGGAGGATTGTAGGAATTTAAGGTGCACCTTGCATCGCAGAGTGATGGACAATAGCATCTGTTTTTTTCCAGGGGCTCGGGTTGTGATGGCTTGTCGAGATCTGTCAAAAGCAGAAAAGGCTGCTACAGAGATTCGCAGATTTACAGGAAATGGAAACATAGTGGTTCGTCACTTAAACCTCTCATCTCTGCTCTCCGTGCGCCAGTTTGTGAATGAATTCACTGCCACTGAGGAACGGCTGGATATACTTATTAACAATGCTGGTGAGACCTTTGACCTCGTTTTTGGTTAAGAAACAAATCACACTTTATCGCTGCTTATTTTTTTGTGAACAAACCCTTTAGGAGTGATGATGTGCCCTAAAAGCCTTACAGAGGATGGCTATGAAACCCAGTTTGCTGTCAATCATTTGGGCCATTTCCTCCTGACTGTCCTGCTCCTGGACGTGCTGAAGAAGTCTAGTCCTAGTCGAATTATTAACGTATCCAGTATTGCTCACAAAGGAGGTAAAGTGCACCCATTAACATCTTAGCTTTACATCTTTTAGTTGTGAGGCTATCGATAAAACTTTTGCTGTGCGTAATAAACAAAATATATCAGACGAAAATATCCATGTTTAATCTAGTGTATATCAAGAATGTCAGTAGAAATTATGAAATCATTGATGATACTGTTAGGATCACAAATACATCTCTGATATTATAATTCTAAATGTTTAAATAATAATAAAAAAGCAGTCATTTTAAATGCTCCATTTATTGAATTTAGTGAATTTATATACTGAAGATGTGAAAGATGCATATACATTTTCATGTCTGCTAAAGATTACAGAATTATTAATTAATTTTGTAAATGAGAATGCATATCCATGTATCATATGACCTTGCTTGTAGGTAAGATCCACTTTGATGACCTTAACTTCAACAAAGCGCCGTACGATTCCTTAGTCAGTTACAGGCAGAGCAAACTTGCCAACCTGCTGTTTACTCGAGAATTAGCGCGGAGGATTAAAGGTTTGTGCACTCATCCCCATTACATCAGTCACGTAGAAACATAGAAAATGCTTTAAAAACTCTTTTTCAACTGAACATTGCGTTAAGCTTGTTTATTCCTGCTCTGTTTTTAATCAGAGTCTGGTGTATCAGTGTACTCTCTTCACCCTGGAGTAATCCGCACTGAACTGGGACGTTACGTGCAGACTCGCCACCCACTGCTCAGCGCTCTGCTGTCTTTTCCTGCTTTCTTACTGATGAAAACTCCCAGTCAAGGAGCCCAGACTTCTGTTTACTGTGCAGTTGCTGAAGGGCTGGAGTCTCACAGTGGCTGCTATTTCAGGTGAGCTCTTAATACTAATATTCGTAAGTTTGTATTTAAATTGTGACTAAATATTTTATCTCTTTCTAATATGTATATTCTTGACATCGAATGACAATGAGATCTGTTTGCAGCGATTGTAAACTGAAGGAACCCGCTCCTGAAGGTAAAGATGATCTCGCTGCCCTGCGATTGTGGCAGATAAGTGCAAAACTCGTCGGCTACAACGAAGAGAACTGACAAGCAAGCTCTATTCATAATACCAAATGCCTATATAGGAATGCTTTGAATGCAGCTATCAACACACAGATCATCTTTTCCATCTTTGCTGATTTTTTTTAAAAAAGCAAAACTTTATTTAATTGAATTTATGATTATTGATGGTTTAATCTAGAATGTTTTTGTCTGGATTCGTACTGTAGTACTGTGTTGCCCACCTGCCCATGACAGCTGATGTAATTTTACATTTTAAATGTTTTGAAATCTCATTTAATGAGTAATAAATGTTTCATTAAGGAATATCTTACTTAAGTAAAATAAAAGACACTAAAATGTTGTGATGAATCGTTTTTCTGTGTCGAATCTTTCAAATAAATTAGTTCACGGCAATAAAGGACTTACTGAAGGGATATTTTAATGCTGGTAATGTATAAGTATTTCCTTTGAGGACTCATAAATTGTTGATGATATAGTTATTGTATCACTAATGGTTTAAAATAAAATTCAAAACACTTAATAAAGTGGTGTAGCGTGGTTGTGTCCGATTAGTGATGTTTTTCTGAGTAGACTATTTGAATCATCAGTATCACTGAAATATAACATTCATAATATTATAACAAAAAATATTTTTAAAAAAATGACCAGCATAAGCTGTTAATGATCATATGATTTTTTTTTATAATTTATACAAGCGTTTAAATAAATTGTAACTTAAAGTAACCACGGTATTAAGCACGTGAATAAATAATAATACAAGCTGGTTAAATGCGAGCGCTCCAGTAATAAGCTCGCATTGCGCTCCCGTACGAGAAACCCTCCCAAACATGGCGGTTTACTTACTCCGCTTTACGTAGGGGCCTTGAATTATGGGATATTCGTATGCTCTACGAGCTGTTACCAGATCAGCTGAGCTAGTTAATTAAACCTGCAAGACCGAGACCAGCGGAACTAGTCACAGTTCCCAAATCAGACGCGGACCGACCGCTCGCGCACACCGGAAGTAGTAGGAAGAAGCCCAGCGAGTTCTCCCATTGTCAACAGTGTTTTGTATGCCGGAGTTTACTGGTGAAAAGAGCCCTTCGTCGTTCGTTAAACAACTTTGAAACGAACTGATCATTTGACCCATTCTCACAGGCAGCTAGAGCATAAATACAACGACAAAATGAACGTGACTCTTGCTGTCAAGCAGTACATTTCCAAAATGATAGAGAGCAGCGGACCCGGGATGAAGGTGCTGTTGATGGACAAGGAGACGGTCAGTGAACTCAAACAGCAGGACGGTTGACCTTATATGCTTTTAAAATTAAGAAAAAGCAAGTGTGCTTAAGCCACGGATAGTCTAGTACTGTGTGCAGCGTATGGGTTGTACTGACCTGTTACTTGTCATGTGTCCAAATGCAGCTCGTTTGTTTTTGAAGTATGGTTGTTTCAAAACTTATAGTGCTCGAACTAGCTAACGTTACCTATACGGTTGTTGACTGATATCTGCCACCAGTGACAAACAGTGTTTGCTTTCTTGTTGCCTTTAGACCAGTATCGTAAGTGTGGTCTACACACAGTCTGAGATCCTGCAGAAAGAAGTTTACCTTTTTGAGCGCATTGACTCACAAAACCGAGACAACATGAAGCACCTTAAGGCACTCTGCTTTCTTCGGCCAACCAAGGTGTGCTGTTATTAGTTTTATCCTTTTTTTTAAGAACAGATTTAAACTGATTGTTGAAATGATTTATTCATGCATGAACATCTTTGGTTTCAGGAGAATGTGGAGCACCTGATTCAAGAGCTTCGCCGGCCCAAGTACAGTGTTTACTTTATCTGTGAGTGCTGGCAATACAACACTGCATCAGTTTACCTGCCATTCATATCAGTCTGCAAGGGTGGTCAGAGGATGCACATTTGACTAACTTGTGGACTTATTTTGTGCAGATTTCAGTAACGTGATCAGTAAGAGTGAAGTAAAGGCTTTGGCAGAGGCAGACGAACAGGAAGTAGTTGCAGAAGTGCAGGTGAGTGAAGACAATTTAGTAAATTAATATAAAAATATGTATTCAAAAAATGTCTTATTTGCGTGTCTGGAGTACTTCCATTCACGCTTCCGTCCGTTTGACCACCCATCCATAAAAAAAATGAAAAAATACAAATCAGCGTTCACACACTTATAAATTTGATTTCTTTTCAACTAATTAGATGTTGTGTTATTCTAGGAGTTTTATGGAGATTTCATTGCTGTGAACCCTCATCTCTTCTCCCTCAACCTTCAAGGAGTATCTAGGGTAAGAGAAAATGTATGCCTTTGTCGGATTTGAGAAGCCTGTAATATTTTATAGCAAACCTTTAAACTTTTAACAGGTTTAACCTGTCCATGAATCATTAAAGCAACTTGAAATATCTACTGAGACAAATAGCCTCTGCTTCTCTCTCATGACCCCCCTTTAAAACCTCTGTCCTGTTGTGCAGGTGCAAAATCCTGCTTTTTAGTAGATTTTTGGCAGCAGCAAATGCAGGTGTACAGCTGTTTACTTATTCATTGAATTTATCTCACCTCACATCTGGGGGGCTCCGATGTTGCAAAAAAATGCACAAAACGTTATTTAGTTGCTTATATATGTATTTTGGTGTAATGTATTAAAGGTATGTTATGATGGTGAACAGAAAACTGGTGGATATCTTATAAACCGTGCCGCTTAATATTATTTTTCTTTATGTTACAGATATCTGGCACTCATTTTTTTCAGTTTTAGGCTCACTGTGAATTTTTCTGTTTATAGGGTCGCAGCTGGGAGCCCAGCGTACTGCCTCGTGTCACTCAGGGTTTGACATCAGTGTTGCTGGCCCTGAAGAAGTGCCCTATGATCCGCTACCAGCTGTCTTCTGACATGTCCAAAAGGCTGGCAGAGAGTGTCAAAGTAAGCCTTTATTTAGTTATTATATCAGATATCTCTAATGAGCATTATTAGTGATTTGATTTAATCCATACATGTAATTTTTCTGATAAAAAAATAATAACAGTTAGAAATGTATGAACGTGTGATCTGTGTGTGTTTTCCGCAGCAAATCATTACTAAGGAGTATGAACTGTTTGACTTCCGAAAAACAGAAGTGCCTCCTCTTCTCCTGATTTTAGACCGAAGTGATGATGCTATTACTCCCCTTCTTAATCAGGCAAGATTAAGGCAATGTCTGTTAGTGATGTTACATGCCAGTCTCACATTACAGCACACGGTCTGCATGCAGAATTTAAACCTGACCACCAGAGGGAGATGGAGGCCGCGGTTTTATTCTGGACTATATTAGAAAACTGCTAAAACAGTATGTTTTTAGCGTTCAACATTAGTGTTGGACATAATAGCATGCATTCTTTTTCTCTGCTGTGAGATTTACTGGAGACAGTGGGTTTTGCTTGCTTTTGCTGAAATAGTTGTCTTACTGCAGCAAAATGTTACATAATGATTTAGTGTGCTGATATTGCAGCAAATTCTACATGTGCACGCATTTGCTTCCTCTAGTGGACGTATCAGGCCATGGTTCATGAGCTGCTGGGCCTCAATAACAACCGCATAGACCTGTCAAGAGTGCCTGGAATCAGCAAGGACCTACGGGAGGTGGTCTTGTCTGCAGAAAATGATGAGTTTTATGCAAATGTGAGTAGCTCATCATTCAAAATATAATTATAAGGTAGATACCTTCAAAGTGTAATACATCCTGCAATTATGTACTAATTCCATTTAGTAAATACGATCTCATATAATACACTGAATAAACACATAATAAGGTCTAACATGGAAAAAAGTTTTAGGTTTGGATAACAAATGATTACATGTTTTCTGTCTCTCTGTTCATTAGAACTTGTACCTGAATTTCGGTGAGATTGGAACAAACATCAAGAACCTGATGGAGGATTTCCAGAAGAAAAAGCCCAAGGACAAGCAAAAATTAGAGTCCATAACCGACATGAAGGTGAGTGGAGCACTTCTTTAAAGCCAGTTAATATTATTTAGTGCCACACACCTTGTATTGTGAAGTGAAACAGGAAGACCCAATCTAAAAGTTTTGTACACAGTTCTGTTTGTAATCAGTTTTCTGGCATTTTTGTAGGCGTTTGTGGATAATTACCCACAGTTTAAAAAAATGTCAGGCACGGTCTCAAAACATGTAACCGTGGTTGGGGAACTGTCTCGCCTGGTCAGTGAAAGACAGCTGATGGAGGTGTCCGAGTTGGAGCAGGAGCTGGCCTGCCAGAATGACCACTCCAGTGCACAACAGGTCAGAGTACAGATAACAATACGTAATGTTACTTGAGCAATAGATCATCATATCACAATGATTTCTAAAAAAGGGAGATCATGGGAGCAATGGCTGCTGAAAGTTCTGTTTTACAATCATTTAATTTTTAACAATTTAATTTCTCATTTAAATTAAATTTAAATTATTTTAAAGTATAATGCTGTTTCATAATGTTACTTGTATTATTAGTCAAATAAATGTAAGTAAATTCTTAAACAATTTAAACAGCTTTTGGTCCTTGTGATTGCTTAAAATATGTTAAGATGAGCTCTTGCACTGTTTTTAAAGATACACTCATTCCTCTTTCTGCAGAATGTGAGGCGGCTGCTGCAGAACCCTCGACTTTCTGAAATCGATGCTGTGCGGCTGGTGATGCTGTATGCACTTCGCTACGAGAAACACAGCAGCAGTATTCTGCCCAGCCTTATAGAGGAGCTCAACCGCAAAGGGGCATCAGAAAGACACCGCAAGGTCTGTCTTGTAGCATGATTACAGATCCAGATAAATCTAAAAGTCATTTTTAAAATGAAAGCGAACTCAACGTTGCCTGCAATGTTTGCTGCAGATGGTACAAGCCGTGGTGGAATATGGCGGCAAACGAGTTAGAGGAAGTGACCTTGTCACTCCTACAGATGCTGTGGCCATTACCAAGCAGTTTTTCAAAGGACTTAAGGTAGCTCATCTGTTTACCAGTGTGTTTTCTTAACACGTTACATTGGCATGGTCACTGACTCATTCATGTGTTTGAACAGGGCGTTGAGAATGTGTACACACAGCATCAGCCACTACTACATGACACACTGGATCAGCTGATCAAGGGTCGTTTGAAGGACAGCCAGTTCCCCTATCTCGGGCCAAGTTCTCTGAGAGACAGGTGACATGGATACATAAATAGACTGGCACGCACACTCATGCATTAATGACATGGCCACACTTATAGACATTTTCTGTGAGCGTTTCTGAAGGCGAACTGTACAATTTCTATAATAATGAAATAACTGTTTTCTAACAGTAATTTCCATTCCTTTTGCTTGCATTGAAAACACGCACTGCAGTTATAAAAAACATACTCTTTCACACTCTGTCTCGACCCTTCAGACCTCAAGACATTATTGTTTTTATAATTGGTGGGGCCACTTACGAGGAGGCATTGGCTGTTTACAACCTGAACCGCACGATGCCAGGGGTACGCATCGTACTTGGGGGCACAGCCATTCACAACACTAAGAGGTCAGTGTCTTAAGATGCTCTCAACGTAGTCGTCTCTTTTCACCGTCTCACCTCTATCCAGTTTCCTCCTGCGCACAAGCTTTTATGCCTCATTCAGAAGCCCTAAAAATGGCGTTATGTAAAGAACATACAATTGAGGTACTCCTATGACTAAATCATTCATTCTCATTCTGGGGGAGGTTTTACTGATACTCTAGAATATATGGATTCCTATTGATCAGCAGTGTCAGAAATTCAAATTTTATTGGATTTGTTACTTATTTAATATATATTGTTTGTACACACTACTACTTTAAATGAATGCTTTTATTAACAAGGATGCATTAAATTGATCAAAAGTGACAGTAAAGAGATTTATGCAAAGTATATACGTGTGTTATAAACTCTCTTTGTATCTTCAACCAAATAATAAATTTAGTTTAAGATAGATTTATTCATAAAGCTTCAGTTTATTTATGAATAGCTGTGGCTATTGTACACTATACATAGCTCTTTATAAACGTCCTGAAACAAAATATGTAATTTCAATGTATATTCTGTAAAGGTAACGTGTGATGTTTTGTCTAACCACGTGGGCTGTGTATACTTGACTAGTGCTGACTCTACTCATGCATTTTAACCCAAATATTTTCCCTTTCTTTCTTACAGCTTTCTGGAGGAAGTGATGCTGTCAGTAGGTTCAGGTGGAGACCGAACGCTAGGCGGAGGCCGTCAGCTGAGCCGACGCTGAGCCCATATCATCATTCATATTACACTCCTCTCAACCCTGAGCTGGGCACATTGGTTTTCTTTTTCCCTCTCCTGACATTCCTTAAAAATATTTCTAATAGTTTGGTAACTCTGCACAATAAGCTTCAATTTGTTAACATTAATGGACAATGAATAACAATTTGACCAGCTTTTATTAATCTAGGTTAATGTGAACTGTATGATATAATGTAATCGTAAATATATTATAACTTAAAAAAAAGATGTGGAAATATTTAGGAAACATTAACCTAGAGTAATGAGTACCGTAACCCAATGCATTAACTAATGTCAATGATTTGAAATGTACTGTAAAGTGTTATCAAAAAATATTGTAAGCACATGAGTTGATAATGATGTGTGAAACACTGTAAATGTGCATAGCTTTTATGATCATATGTAAATAATGTTTCAGATGCCCAGTAAGTGTTCACAATGACATTATTTTATTTATTTGCTCAGTGTTGCTGCATTTTATTTTGGACAAATGACTACTGTATGTTTCAGTGAAAAAAAAAAATGTGTGTGTGTGTGTACACTTCATATACAGTCATGTGAAAAAGTTATGACACCCTATTGTATTCTATGGTTTTCTTTATCAGGGCATAATTATAATAAAAAATATCTAGTCCTTGCAAAGTTATAGAATTTGTTAATAAAGCCTCAAACGGGCAATATCACATGACATCATGCTGTGTCATTATTTGATTAACCAAATCTAAGCCAAGATGGAAAAGCCCTGTTTGACACAGTTAGGACACCCTATGATTCAGTTGCCTTTAGATCCACTCGCCTGAAGTAATTGTCTTCTGTATTACTTGATAAGTCTTTTACACGTGTTTTTTTTGGAAGAATTCTGGCCTGCAACGTTGCTCCAGTTTATTAAGGTTTGTTGGCATTTCCTTATTCCACATGATTTCAGTCAGAGTGAGCTCTGGACTATTGCAGAACCTTCATTTTCTTTTCAGCTGTTCTGTTGTAGGTTTGCTGGTGTGCTTGGGATCGTTGTCCTGTTGCATCACCCAAACATGGCCAAGATTCAGTTCACGTTTGACTAGAATGCTTTGGTATAGAGAGAAGTTCACGGTCATCTTAATGACTGTGACGTGCCCAGGTCCTGTGGCTACAAAGCAATCCCAAAATCATCAGGCCCCCAACAGCATATGACGGTTGGTATAAGGTGTTTGTGCTGATTTTCTCTTTGGGTGTTCACTAAACACGGCACTGAATTATGGCCACACCTGAAGGCTCAAGATCATCAAACTTGTTAATCAAAGGCATTGGATTAGGAGTGCCTGACCGGTACTTACCATCTTCATTCTTTTTTAAAATTTTGTCACACATGGCTTTTCTGTTTGTTTAATTAACAATGGCGCAGTGCAATATGTCACGTGTTGTTGTTCATCTGAGGTTTTATTTTTAATATGAGGTTGTAAATTTTAAGGCCTGGAAAGAACCAGTTGGAATTAAATTGGATGTCCGAACTTTTTGCATGACTATATAAGTGTAAAATTGTTGAATCAAAAGTGACCAACTAGGCCACAAAAATAATTAAAATTCGATTTTTTTTTATAACCAAACAAAATTCTAAAACAAATTCCTCCACCATATTCTTTATTATTATTATTATGATTATTATTATTATTATTCACATCTCTATCCAGCTAAATTAAATGACATGCTACAAATATGCAGACAAGGATAAATGCTTGTCTCATTATTAAATGGCTAGAGCTTATTAATTCAAACAGTGCACAATTACAGAAGTTATTTATGTATTTCAAAGTCTTTTAAACAATTAATATGGAATAATTCTTGGAAGAAAAATGTGAAAACATAATTTTTAAAGAGTCAAAATAATCTAACATTAAAGACCTTTTACACTGTAATGTCTTTTTTCATACATCCTACAAATGTTTTTTTTGCCTTTGTGTATAACGTGAAAATACAGGCAACATAATGCATGACAATATTTTATCATGCTCTTCAATAAATGAAAGAGAAAAATAATTTAGCCCGTATCTTTAGACCGTTACATTTTTGTAGTTTTCGTTATCGCCCCAAAGCCTCAGTTCACAGACTGGACGAACTCACAGATGATTTACTGATGAAATTGTATCAAGACCGAGTTTAGCCCTGACCTTAAGGTCATAACTTTAACCTCCAGAGCTTAGTACCCGTACATGTTCAGTTTGCTCCAGTATAACTCCCCTTCCTCTCTCCTAAATCACATCCATTAATCCCCACCATCAGCTAGAGTACCAGCAGACCTGAAAGACTTAATGGCTTTACTGCATCAAGCGCACAGTTTGCCGTATGGATAAAAAAAAAATGTTAACAGTTGCTTATGATGAGTCGGTAAAAGGCCCGGTAGATTTCCTGCCAGATAATATCGCGCTTAACGTACGCGGAACAAAAAAATAGGGTTTGAGATTATTTACAGATTTGGGTAAAAGAAATCTCTTAAGCTATCCCAGGCAAATGTAAAACACTTTGTCAGCCTATTTCTTGTTTTAAAATAATGCGGTCAATTTATGTAGAAGACTATGAAGCTTCTAGTGTAATTAGTTAGTTCTTCTGAATGTGTGTGTTTTCTCTGAGCTTGTAGAACAGAATATCCTAGGAAGTCCCCCATGGGCCTGAGTTACCTAATAAGATTATGTTTGTAATATTCAGATCTGTGCTTTCATTTGTGGCCATTTATTGTTTACCGAAACGGTTACATAGGTGTTTAACAAAGAACTTGGCAAACTCAAATCTCTCAAGGTGTTTTTAAAGGTTATTTATACATTTCTTTATCGATGCCTTGACTATGTGAGAACATGCTCAAGTAGTATATGTTCACACTACATGGGGTAAGCTGTCACAATAGCTTAATTGCGTATTTAAGCAGTAAATCAATTATGTAGAAAAATGATGCATGAAACACCAAAAACGAAGTCTTTTTTTTAATCTCGCCTACAATCAGCCTAATGAAAAATGTGCTGTTCCTTCGTATTCGGTTGTTATCCGACATTTATTACAAAAAAAAACATGATTTCGACAGTTTAGTTTGCACCTGGAGACATCTAATTATCCAAATGTAAACTATTCAACTTTCGTATCTGACCCTCTCTTCTCCACATTGTTTCTCAATGCAACTTACTCAACTCTAGATTCCTATCTGCTAGATATCACACCATAAAACAAATCAGATATCGATCTATGTTCTTGAAATCTTTCATGTCATGTCACTGAAAATAGCCGTATCCTCTGCCACGATCTGATTTGCACTGTGTTTAGACTAACTAGGGGGGAAAGAAAGCCACCGAGGCTCAACGTGCAGCGTGACATCACACCGACAGCTGTGCTCGTTCAATAGATGGAGCAGTCGAGCTCTATAAACGGGAAAATCCGTTTCGGTGAGAAGCACAGCAGCTCGGGGACTCACCCAAGCCAATGGAGAGCCCGTGCCCGCGGTTTGCAAACCGTCAGTGTGGAGACTGGCAGTCAATGAGCGGCGAGAGCCAGCACCTCGTCCCGTCTGTGGCACCTGCGCGCGCGGCGAGCCCCCGGTAAAAGATCGGCACGAACACCACCGCCTCCTCCGGAGAGTGCGGGACGGATATACTTCGGGAAAGATACGTTTCGCGAACAGCATGAAGAAAAGCCATTTGGTGAAAAGGGTGAGAATTTCGCGCGCGGAGTCTGTGACGGGGAAACGCTGATTTTGAATGCTACCGATTTACCGTTAATAGTTGTATGTATGTAACGCAGCGCTCCGTTTTCAAACGTGTGTGAATTAATTTAACAACGACTCCTTTGTTATGATTTGCCGTAGAGACCGTATATCCGTCACACTTCTTCTTTATGTGCTGGAGCCAGTCACTCGTGTGTTTGGCTAATCTTTCATTTGATCAAAATATTCAGTTAGCAACACTCTTAATTGAGCAACTCATAGTAAATAATTTGGGGAATTTTTAAACTGGTGTTTTTTATTTACTTATTTTGTTCTTCTAGCGTTTTATTTTCCACTATAAGTAATAGAATGCAACTACTATCTTATATTTGTACATTTAGCCTTTATTTGTCTGTTATGGGTCTACCAATAGTGAGTTCAATTTAATTAGACATGGGAACTAATAGTTTATTTTATAGTTGTAGTTGCTTAATAGTTAACAGTGCTATCTATTCCAACTTCGCTAGTACTTATTAGAAAATATCAGTTATTCATTTGACACTATTATGCATTATATTTGTTACAAGTGAAACTTTTAGTATTTTATTTTACTTGCCACAGCAATTTATCACTAATATTAATCTAATAATAAATGTGAAACTAATAATAATAACAACTAATATTTAATAAATTGCTGTCGGAAAAACTAGAAACTGGAAACAGATACTGAAGAAATGTCATGAAGCCTCAACGCAGCGAGTCTGAATGAGATCTGTTTGAACTCAAATGCTATTATGTGAGACGGGCGACACACTAACCAAGTCATCGTTGACACACTCAGGGTCTTCAGGATGCCAACCAGCCATCATCCCAACCTGACAAAGTAGGCTGGATCCGCAGGTTCAGTGGTAAAGGAATATTTAGAGAAATATGGCGAAACCGCTTCGTGATGCTTAAAGGAGATCATTTGTACATCTTTGAGAAAGAGGTGAGTTGTTAAGTTCATTCTCAAAATGATCAATTAAAACAATGCAGAAAAAAATCCAAAAGTATGCTATATAGCGTTTGTGTAGTGAGCTATGAATTTTAATAATTAATGTTTGCCAAAACCTCCTGCCCTTGATATTAAAAGACATACTTTTGCAACATCAAAGTAATCCCTCTGACAAGCTATAATTTTCTAAAGTGTATTATATAAACACTGAAAATGAAACCGAGCTGTGGCCTGAAACAAGCAGGATGTTGAACCTGTGCTTGTGTCGTGGATTTTGTGTCTGTGCCTGTACCAAAGATCCCGGAAGGTCCTGGAAGTTGCTTGCAAATATTCGGTTGAATTCAATTTCCGGTTGATTATAGGAGCGACAAATCTTTACAATTGAATCTTTTGCTCACTTGAAGCATGTGTAGAGGGATGGGTGTAATTTTCATGGAAGTGTAGCAGCTTGTTTCTGTCACTGCCTGTAGGCCTTCATCCGTTTCACAGAGCCATCACATAACAGCATATCATCGTGGAAAACTATACAGCGGCGCCCTTGTTTTTCTCATTAAAGTGACAGAAATGGTTTTAAGAGCCGAGAAGGCAGTTGCACATCGCTCAATCACGCAGCTGCCGCGTTTTGGATGACATTGTTATTTACGTTAAAAGATTCAAGACCCAGCTGCACCTCTCGTTCGCTGGGGATGCTCGGGACTCTGAATGAAGTGTCACACCATCATAAAAATATCCATGCAAACAAACCACATGCAGCATCTAAACGAAACGAAGGGCCGCTGCTGTTTATGGCCTGTTAGTGGCACAAATAAAAAAACAGGTAAGCTTTTTAAGTTTACCATGAACAGGTATGTTAATGCAACCTTAAAAAAAGATTTAGTTTATAACTGTTTTTATACATATTCTATGCACTAAAAAAAATAGTTTGAAAATAGTTTCAAATTTGAAATTCTTTTTTACCCCACTGACTTTAATTTTTTTTAAAGTTTAGTGAACTTCACATTTTAAGTTATATTTAATGTTAATTTAAGTAACAACTGGACTATTTTAGTTGACTAAACTAAAGATAAAAATCGTTTCAAGTTAAAATAAAAAATTTTTTTACAGTGTGCATGCTATTAGATAAAATCATCACCATACTTACCACACCACTCTCCTTTATTGTTAATCTCTTTTTATAGATGAACTTGTAAATAATTTAATAAGAGCAAAATGCATGCTTTAAAAGACCACACAAAATATAAGAGGTGTCGCAGTGAAGAAGAATGTTTCTTATTTATAGTGGTGAAGTATTTCAACATGGGCTTTACAGAGACACACCACAAACGTAAACTTGCTGACATTGATGCAGTCGACACCTTGTTATGATTTTGTAGATCTTAAATATGAAATTCAAGTTCAAATGATTTAATCGATATTAATATATAAGTATATCACTAACTAATTTACAGGAATAGCCCCCTCACCCCAAGCTATAAATAAATACATAACTTTAAGATGTAGATGAGTTAGTTTTTTCATTGAAATGTAGCATTGCGTCACTTGAAACAGTCCAAACAGCTGATAAAAACATCACAAAAATGTTTGTACTCATACTCATTTCAGCTGTTTGTACTCTCCCAATGAACAGATACTTGGAGTATATTTCAAATGTTAATTTTTTGGTTATTTCTTTTAAAAAACATCATTGAGTCTTAAATCTATCGTTCTCCACTCCCAACATTTCTTGAATTGCCAAAATATTTGGATCATATTTTGACAAGGTACCTCAGTTATTTAATGAAATGAAACTTGGAAAAGGAGCCGGATTGTTAGCATTCAGTGTACCTGCATCTAGTCCTGTGAATTCTTTGACTGGTCAAGCAAGCAAGGTTATTTTTATAATATCAGAACACAATGTCAGCAGGTTGCATCAGTCTGAGTATGTGCGTCTGTCCTCTGGTGATCGCTGTTTTCAGGCTGTGTGCATTGTTTGCCATTGCTGTCTATATAGTACTGATAACGTTATGCACCACTGCACTTGACTGTCCTTCAGTGCTCAAGGTAGACCTGTTCTTGCTAGGATGATGTCACTTGACATAACTCTTCAATTGATCTCACTCATATAGCGTAGTGAAGTGCATCTCATGCAACACGAGTCGTAAAGGCTGCGATCCTTCCTGACTCCCAAGTGAATCATTTGAAGTTTATACATGTAGACAGCTGAGCATCTATAACTGTGTTCAAAGTGCTTCTTTTCAAGCTCTCTCTATATATCTGGTGTAAATAATTGATGCTCTAGTCTAGTATTCACTGTATTCAGGCTGATCAGTCATGGCTGTGAGTGCATCATGTGCAAATGGATCATATGTAAACATGTACTGAGGATTTACCCATAAACAGAGCAGATTCACAGAAATCTGTAGATGTGTCAATATTGCTCAAAACAACATATATTCAAGACATCGATATGCTCAACAATAAATATTCTTTTGTACTGTGGTAGAGCTCTTTGAAATCCATTTTAGCTGTTCCTAAAATTCTGGTTTGTTTATTTCCAAATTCTTTTTTTTTTCCATAATATGTTTTAGATTTACAGTTTATGCATTTTTTCTCAATTTTATTAATCAAAAAGCATGTCTAATTAATTGAAATAATTACTATTTAAATAAAAAATAATTAAATAAGTCTGCGTTTTCCATAGATTTTCAGAATTCTATTTGAACAGTTGCATTAAATTTATATAAACAATTTTTGTATTATTATTATTATATTAAATTGATAATTTATTATATTATTATTTTTTTCTTTTTTTAAATGCTGTGTTGTGTATTTTGTCCTACATAAATTCTAGTAAATATATTTTCTGTCAAATATTCCTTTAAAAATAATGTTTTAATAATACTTTTATTAGTATTATTATTAATAATTTCATTAGTTCAGAACATGTATAGCATTAACATGTTTCTATCAACATATTTTTATATTACACAATTTTAATTTACACTTGCAATAATACATTAATTGAGGTTTACTCTCATCGTTTACTCTACAATAGGCCTACCTAAAACACTATGTACATATCCCCAAATAAATATATTGTTGTTAATTTAATAAGGTTTCAAATATATATACGTATATACACATATTTTTATTTAGATAGATATAACATTTTATCTTACTTTTATATCAAAGTAAATGAGATGTCACTTGTCAGTCTAATCATCTGGGTTTTTTCTGAAATTTGAACACTCGCTCACATCCATTTGGCAGGGCAAATGCTTTTAGGTTTACCTGTGGTGTTTGTTTTAATTATGTCTATTTTAGGAAAATTGGTTGACCTCAAAGTAATGCAGTCAAACCAGATTACAGAAACACTCTGAACACGTGATTCGAGGGGATTCAGCAAATCTATTTGCACCTTTAATTCCCGCCCGGTCATATAAGTAATACTCGTGTTCACTTCATGCTTACTACTCTGCAATCTCCATACATCCTCAAACAGTTGCGTGGCTTAATAAAACACCAGTTCACAATACCTCGGAAACCACCTCTCTTTTGAAATCCTCGGCAATTTCAGGAAAGAAGCATCAAGAGAATGTAATATTCATAGGAGTACTCTTTACGATAGCTGCATTTTAGTCCTTACATCTTGTTGTTGATGGAGTTACCTCCGAAGGAATGAAGATGGTCGGTTAGTGGGTTATTTTTGGAGGTGGTTAATCCAGAGATCAGGATGGCCCCCTGCCGGGAACGTGCTGTGCCAACAGTGGGGGAGTGAAATATTGATGTGGTGTAGAGAGGCCAGGCTCTTTTCCTCCAGGGGTCTTTTGCCCCATATTAGCATCACTAGTACGCTCTTTCTCAGAGTGTGCGCTCACTCACATTTAAATGTGTGACCCCCGGGAGGCCATCTGGAGGCATACGGTTACACAGATTACCTTTGGCCATATGTGCCATAGGGAGGATGTTACCTACATTTCACTCTTTGTGGTAAAATAGACACGAGCGCATTTAAAGCAGAATATGATATTGCAGAGTCATATTAAGTGGAGATGTTACGAACCAGGCTGGTTTGCTTGCGCCTGCTCTATGATCACGGATCACTTTGATCTTTGTACTTTAATCTCAAGCTCACTGACACCAGATTCCTTTGTTGCATGTTTCCGTTGCTATGGTGAATGCTTGGTAACCATGCAGAACTCTGACCCAAAATATCTTTGTTTATCTTTTTTTGCTTTGTGTGACACCACGTAGTACATGTTAATACCGTCAACATGGAGTTTCTGTGTTCGCCTCGGCAGAACCCTCGTGACCCTCATTGAGTCTCTGAGGGATTTAAAGTCCCACTGTGGGTTTTTCCTCCCTCAGGTTCAGTGAAATTTACCGCTTCTCCACCCCAGTCAGCTATAATGAGGACTGACCTGTCTTAAAATGAGGCATTTTTACAGATGGGTCACTGGTTGAATAATTAGAGGAGGAGCCGGACTAACTGAAATCCGTTTGGAACATCTGTCTTGATTTCTGGTGAAAAAGAACACCAGTCACATTTATATTCCTTTTGTGCTATTTGGCATGCATTCTGAGCTAGTGTCGGTTATATGTGTGTGTGAGGTTTGTGCTTTTCTTGAGGTTTCATTGTGTAAGCAAAAAAATTATGCACTCACACCTCATAGTGTTCAAATAATAAATTCACATTGAGTGATATAATGCAATTAATGCTTTTATTTAACAAGGACACAGCAAAAAATGTTTAGAATTTCAATTTCAAATGTATTCTTTTAAAATATATTTGCATAGAAAATAGTTATCTATAGTTACACACTATCACTGTAAAGTGCCATTTTGAGGGTATAGTACAGAAAAAATAAAGTAAAACAAGTCTGTTTTTTTTTTTTTTTTTTTACTTTTACTTTTTTTTCCATCCATAGACAAACAATTCACTTTAGAACTGAACAGTTAAACAGTTCTTCTGCTTTGCTGTCGTTTTGGAACATATTACCAATTTAATATACAAATCACAAAATACATTTTGCTCTACTTGTTCTAAGCGTTTTTCATACAATTTTAAAATAAAAAGGGATTGTTCACCAGTAGACAAATTGAGGTGTGTTGGTGAAATCCTCAAGCTTTCTGACTCTGCATGGACAGGAATGAACCTACCACATTCAAGAAATGTAGTTTCACAAGGACATGATTAAAATAGTCCATGTGACATCAGTGGTTCAACGTTAATGTTATGAAGCTACGAGACCTTTTTGTGAGTAAAGAAAGTAAAAATAAACACTTTATTCAACGGTCTTTAACATGTTCATGAGAGTATCATGACTTTAGATGTTTTGTTACTTTATGAAATTTGCGATGAGTGTCCTGTCAGCATGGATTGAGCTTTTAATGATCTCACGGCAGTGTTCTGTTGAACATTAATTATTGCTGTCCTTGGAGCTAAAATCAATAAGTCCCACCATGATTCACTGTTGTCTGCACAGTTGGCCTGGGAAAGCACTGCTGATATTTTCAATTAATAATAGCAATTGTTTCTAGCTTCAGGCCTGGTGATGGCCTGTGTCTTGTGTGCTGATGCAGCTGTTCTTGTGTCCAGATGAAGAATGATGGGAAGACTCACGAAGTGTTTGACCTGGCGCAGTATGAGCGCTCCGAGGAACTGCGAAAGGCCAAGAGCCATAGCAAGAAGAATCACAGCAAATTCACTCTTCTCCGCTGCCAACACCCTGGAAACAAGGTAAGAACAAAACATTTAAAAAATAGGCTACAGTTCATTTTGTGCCTCTTTTACTTTTGTGAGGTCTGATTTTAACCACTTTCTTAATGTATTGCGCAGAAAAAGAGAAGAATCTGTGTCAGTCGACATCAAAGTACTTTTTGATGAAATTTTAAAAGAGATCATATCCTGCATAACTTCAAAAACATGAAGATTTTGCAATGATTCCTTAATGAAAAGATCAAGGAAAATTTGTTTGTATTTATTTTCCAAAGACCCTAAAAATACAGATTTAAAATATCACCATCATTTATTTGAAAATCTTTAATAGTTAATATTTTAATATATGTTTTGTTACTCCATTAGAGCCCCAATCTTGTATTTTTGGCCGTCAGTCCAGAGGAGAAGGAATCTTGGATCAATGTTTTAAATAATTCTATTACCAGAGCTAAGAACCGTGTGCTGGATGAGGTGAGTACAGACATCTCATGTATTCTTTATTCCTTGCTGTTTAATGCCCATCTTCCCACCTATATTTTAGCTTTCCACTCCTGCAGTCTCTTCCCACACTCTTTCCGCTCATTAGTCAGTCTCTTTCTGTATATATTTCTTTCACTTTTATATTCTAATGCTAACCCTTTTCTACTTCCTGTTAGATTTTTCAATCTCCCTGTAATTATTTGTGTTTGGAAATTTTAGGGTACTGGAAATGTAATTATTTAATTATTATGCCCATGAAAAACATGTCAGCTAAGCAGCATTAAATCGGTAATATTATTATATTATATTATATTAGATGATATTATATTAAAGTATTACTTTTTATATTATATTAAAGTATTACTTTTACTAGTTTTTTTTTATTGCAGCCTTGAGCAAAAGAGACTACATTTCATATAGCAGAAATCCACTTTTGTGAATTTAACGTCATCTGCATATAGCATCTTCTATTTATAAATCTGCAAATTCATTTTCACACCAACAACTGCTGGATTAAACTGAGATGGAAGTGAGACTAATTAACACTCGATGTCATATAGGCCTTTTGTGTTGTGTAAATTAGAAACCAAATAAAGCTGCTGAATTAATATAGTAAAAATGATCTCAGCTCCAGTTTTGTTTTGAATTTCTCTGCAGGTCACGATTGAGGAGGAGAGTCTTCTGGCTCACCCTACACGCGATCGGGCCAAGATCCCACTTGGGCGCCGTTTGCCCACGCGGGGTCATCTCATGGCTGTGGTGGGTGGCATTCTTCTTTAGACTTTGATTTAGATGACTGTTGTTGTTTGTCTGCTTATACTGTTGTGCGCCGGTGGAAATGTACTGACTTCATGGTACTAGGTGGTTGTTTGGTGCAGAAGTGATGAAACTTATATGCAGCTATTTATAACTAGACTGCATAACAGAGTCCAGAAAACTGAAACCTAACTATTTAGATATATTTTTCTTCAACAAGTTTTACACATAATATGAAGATTTACCTTTCATTTGTATCTCTTTGACTGGGATTCTATTATTTAATTTATTTGTCGTTTTCCATCTTAATGGTCAAAATGCTTTTAATGACCAGAAATAACAGTTTTGGGGATAGTAAGATTAATTAATTTTATTATTATTTTTTTTATTATTATTATTATTATTTTTATATTTTTATTATTATTTTTAAATTAGTTTTCTTTTTTTATTAATCAAAGAATACCTTTTTAATGCCCTCCAGTGTTCAGTGCCCTCCAGTGTAGTTTAGGGTAAGTAGGATGTCTTAAAATAATTAAGTAAAATGAGTAAAGATAAGTGTAAAGATAGATGAGTGTAAAGATAAATCATTTTACAAATTATTTCTATTACAAATAAATTCTGCTCTTCAGATTTTTCATCAAGGAAATACACCATGCATTTCACAAAAACATTAAGAGACATTGATAATAATACAAATTGCTTCTCGAGCACCAAATCAATGATTTTGAAGGATCATGTGACACAGAAGTGATGGCTGCAGAAAATTCAGCATTGGCATCACAGGAATACATTTAATTTGACAATGTATTAACATATATTAATATATATTTACTGTATTTTTGATCGAATAAATGTAAAAACATGTGAAACATCTTACTAACCCCCTAACCTTCGTGTTTTTAAAATAATTTTTAACACCTTTTTAATCTGTTATAAATCAGTATGCTACAAAATCAAATAAAAGTGAGTAAAAAGATTGCCTCTTTAATATAAAAAATGTGTTTCTTGTTTTAGGCCTCTGCCTCCTCTGATGGAATGCTGACACTGGACTTGGTGAATGAGGAGGATGTTGGCATGCTGGATGATGATCAGGATGGGTGGTTGAAGGACCATCATGTGAGCCTGGATAAACTGGCTCCCGGCCGTCGACGTGCTGGCACTGATGCTTCCAGGCCACCGGACTCCATTACAGAGGGCAAAGTGAAAACCAGCAGCTTGCCACGCAGAAGCGAGTTCTCCTGGAGCCATCTAAACCAGCCTCACACACCTCAAAACGAGAAGAAGTTAGCTCAGGGCCGTAACCGATGCGCTTCCATGGATGACGCTCTGTCCCGGGGAGAGAGAAAACCAAACAAGAAAAATGGGGTCCAGCCAAGCCTGGCCCAGAGTCCCACAGGCCACCTGCAGGAACTAATCAGCCAACGGCTGCAGAGGACCCAAGAACTGCTAGCGGAAATTCAGGAACAGGAACCCTATCGGGGAAGGATGGGATCTTACCCCTACTTAAGAGGCATTGACTCTCCCCGCCTCCGCCACCTCAAGGGCTCTGATTCACCGCACTCCAAGGGCTCAAGCTCACACAGCTCACCCCACAGCAAAGGCACAGACTCACCCTCAGTAAGGGTGAAAGATTCACCTGGTTCCAAAGGGAAAGATTCGCCACATGTGAAGTCAAAGGACTCGCCCCGCTTTAAGTCATCCAAATCCCCTCATTCCAAGAGCGCACTTCGTTCGAAGAGCATCGACTCACCTGATTCAAAAGAATCAAGTTCACCCCACACAAAATGCATTGATCTGACCCACATTAAAGGTTCAGACTCGCCTCTCTCCACTGGCTCGAATTCGCCCCATATGAAGTCTACAGACCCCGCTTTTTTTCGGATTTTTTACTCGCCCCATTTCAGAAGCATGAAGGGTACAGATTCTCCTCTCAGTGAAGCTTTGGACTGGGACAGCAGGAGGGCAGCTGCCGAGCGGCTCCTACAAGAGGCCATTTCCTCCTGGCGAGAAGCTAGAGAGGTTCTGGCTGAGGTAAAGGAGCTACAAGCCAGACAGCAGCGGGCAGAGCACAGTAAAACTGGAACACCCACAACACCCTCACAGAATCGCATGCAAAAAAGGCCCTGACCGAATCTTTAGTCAGTAGTGCTTTCCAAGACTTGCGAGCCTTTACAATGAATGCAAGGAAGGAGAACAATAGGTGGACCTTTCCATCTTGCCCACATCACAAAACCAGTGTTCTGTTTTATGTCACAGTCTATTGTTTATATATTAACTGTCGTTCCTCTGACACCTCAACCCTTTGTCTTTGCACTTTGAACAATTGTATTTTTACTTGTGACTCTTTAGGCTGTACTACTTCTTTTGGCGTTGGTGGTAACGTGTAATGCTATTCATGATTAAACTTGTTTATGGTTCCCTCTTTGCAAAAACAGCTCAGGTGAAAAAGAAACGATGGGACTGTTACACTTTGTGTGGGTAAAGGTAAAGGTTAGCAATGGTCTTGGACACAATACATTTTAGCAAGTCTATACTCCCCAATATCACATGGATCAATAAGCATTTCAGAATATTTGTATATTTTCCCCACAAATTACTAAAGATGCACATGTTTTAAAAAATAAAATGTTTTTTTTCTTGTTACTGTAGTTTTTATTTAACAGAGTTTTGAGTTATCTAATTAAAGCAGCCAGTATTGTTGGAAGAAGTGGAAAATCCTAGCTCTCGATTCGATAATGTTTCAAATGCGATTCATTTGGTCAATTTTGCTTACGTATTCTTAGACATATATAGGCGTAAATTAATAACTTTTCAGATCATGCTCTAAAGACTGATTCAAATGTTAGTGTACTTTTTGAAATATGCTTTTGATTTCAAAAGACAAAGTTGATAAGAATCATTTGTTCGTGAATCATACTGGTTTGTTCACGGTCGTTTGCAGCCAGGAAGACGTCTTAAACGTACTTACATTCACAACTAAAAAATGATAAGGTAAAATATGATTGCTTTTGTTGTGGTGCTGAATATTATACATTTTGTTGGAATTATTTATAGATAAAATGATCCATCAGTATTGGAACGCCGCTTGTCCAATCAAATTAGGGTTAACTGTTCCGTATATATATTTTTATTCAACAATACTAATGTGACAGTTTTAGATTATTAATTAAACAGATTTTTTTTGTAGTCACACAAATGTATCCACAAGCCTCAGAAACAGGCTTTGCTAGGCGAATCTAGCCGGATACTGCTCTTACACTTGAATTGCATCACTCTGAGATTCATTTTTCATAAGGCAGGTTGACCCCCTCATTTTAGAGGCCTGGTGTTGTTTTGAATAATTACTGTACTGAATTCCATCAAAGAATACCAATGAATGGGATTCATTGTGATTTGGAGAAGCTACTTATTAACATCTTTTGTCTGTCTGGATGAATAGTAATTACGAGATCATAATTGCAGGCCTGATCTTCAGTTACTGATATGAGCTCAAATCAGGTGGGTGGGTTAACAGAGTCAACAAATGCACACCGTTTAAAGCCATCTAATAAAACTTGTAGTATATTATTATAACAGAAATTGCTCCACATAATTCAAGTCTTTTTTAGGAGACACAAGTACCCATTAGATTATGACTGTTCTGAAAGCCCAGAGTTTTACCCACATTAGATGACAAAATGAGCATAAATCATAGACCACTAAATTAATTATGACTGTAATCTAGGCCACAGCCATCCAAAACAGGCTTGACTTCAGCATGCCAGGTTTAACATAAAAAGCTTATTCACATCACTAAATGTATGGTTAATTAAATTTGGTTTAAGGCCAAGTGAGGTCGTGGCGTACAGCCTTTAACGTCATTGCTCTACCGCCCGCCTCGCATGTGCACTTTAACATTAAAGACATTTACTGATCCAATATAACATGATTACAGTGACAGATTCTGATAATGGGGCAAAACTAAAGAGAGAGATATTAAAAACATTAACATATTTTAATTATTCCAAACATTTTCCAAATTGTTTATTATATTATATTATATTATATTATATAGCAAATGTATGCAGCAGATCTGTTCAGTCATGCACTTAATGCATCCAGATGCATTCAGTCTGAGTAACGGCCTGTGCACACTATACATGTTAGTATTCATAGTGTACTCATTTGAAACATCACTGACACACTTTAGGGTATGATACAAAACTGAGTCATCCTCTTGGCCCATTTCCAATCCAGGATGAATCCAATTCATTGTGTGGAGCTATAAAGTCTTATCATCAAAATCTGTGGTATGGCCGGATGCAAAATGTTGTTGTTAAATATGGAAACTAATGGTTTAAATAACTCCCAGGTCTACACACTGGCTCACAACAACCTGCAAACATTTCTACAATGCATTTAGTGCTCTTAATTTCCTACTGTAATGTCCTATTTGTTTTCCGTGTTATCATGTACTATTTGCATTTGTGTAATTTAAAACGATGCAAATGTTTGCCTCATAACAATTATCTGGCAAATCTAATCGATGAGCACTACTTGAAACACATTATCTAATGCGTTCTGGACTGATTCTGCTGCATGACTAGAATAAATGATTTATGTCCCACTCCCCTCTGTTTCTCACTTCTAACAATTCTTAATAAGCTCTGGGGCCTGTGAGTATCAGCAGTTCCTCACACAAAAAAACAGCTGTGTAGATTTGTGATCAAATAGAGATTATGTAGCATGTTGGATCGGTATACATTTGAAGGACTACTTTGCTTTCCCATGTATTTTTTATCAGGCTCGTGTTAATATTCTGGCAGAGGGAAGCTTTCTGAAGGGTTATTCTGTATGCAGGGCTTGAACTCGTGCGGATGAGCGGATGATCAGCAACACCTGATTCACACTGAGGCAACCGATTCATCTGGGCCAATGAGAGCGTGCATGTAAGTGTGGGTAGAAGGGGGTGGGGTGTTGCTTTGTGACTCATTAGCCTTGCAGCATCTGGTTTTGGTGCGCTTCTGATTCAAATAGATTACTAGAGACATCCCAGAGACGTCATTATTTGATTTAAAGCCTGAAGCTAAATGGTATAGCCTTACTCACCCTGCAATTGTATTTCTGCATGGGAGAAAGGCTTAGAAAGAATGGCTGTTGAATGTGACCTATATTCACAAATAGATCAGACACAGCGCCAACACTGCGTGGGATTCATATGATTTGTGCCGTATGCATTTGTTTATAAGTATGATGTATGCTCAATTAATCAAATCAAGCCAGTTTGTCTGTAGCAAGAGGGCTCTGATGAACTCTGATTATTTACATATTTAGGTATTAATAGTTCTTTGCAGATAACAATACATTAGAGCATCAGCATTAGAGGGACTACCAAACTTGGGTTCATGAGGAAAGTGCAGTGGGTTTGTGAGTTGATGAAAAGATTATAATAATTCGAAACTATCAAATCAATTGAAAATAAATAAATGGGGCTTCACATTAATTGCTATATGACTTACTGAAGTTTAGTTCACAGTAAATGCGGTTAACTTTGAGCAAAAAATCTCTTTTTATGCAGTAAGTGTAATGTGGAATGATTTCTAACATTCAGTGTACATAAGTTTATAGCTTTAAAAGCTTGGGGATTTGAAATGTGAACAACATTTTGGGGGAAAATATAATCAGTTGCAAATGCATATTACAAGACAATGAAAAATTTTGTTGGGAACACCCAAAACCAAAATATGAACCTTTCATAAAACATAATATAGGCATTTTAAAGTTACTTAAAGGGTTTTTTAGTTTTGTTTTTTGTACTACACAAAGGTCCAAATATAATATAAAGATTGTTTACATGATAATTAAAACTGAATTTAGAATTAATAGGCTATTTTCTGTCCAGACTGATTCACTAGAGAAAGAGAGAGGACAGATGAGCACATTTGAAAATGCATGTTAGAAATCTTATTGTGAATGACTTTTAAAATACATTAGCCGCTACAAGTTAAAATTGTCATAACTGAATCAAAAATGGGATATTCCATTGAAAATGACGATCTTCTCTCCGGTGACGTATGCAGGACTCACACTAGCCCCTGCCCTTTGGTCAAGAGGTGTGTTTCGTCTCAAAATCCAATCAACAGCTGATGGATAGAAGTCCCCTCCCTAAAACCATCTGTCGCTAAGTCCTATTTACCGCAACCTTTAATACTGTACTACACTGTTGCTTATTGCAACAGTTGCAGATATTTGAATACAACCGAATCTATGTTAAGCTACTAAAAGCATTGTTGCTTTCACTTACTGCCCAACACAAAGCGATTCAAAAACTATGACTAATGTCACAAGCGCAGGCATGAGCCAGTAACTCCATGCAGATTACCATTCGGCTAAAAATACACGTCTCGGTCACCGGTTTTATTTCCAGCTCCAAATTATATCTCTGTTTCCACCTTTCAACAATAACGCTGCTTCCTCCTTTTGAGAGAGGATTTTCCCCCGTGTTAGCGTTGTGCGGATGCTAGCAACAGAGCTAAAAATACATGCAGTTTTACTAATACCACATGATAAAACACAAACACGCTATATAGCGCTCTGGGAGAGCAAAGGCCTAAACCTAATGTGTCATTTCTTTCGGACCAGCGCACAGTGCACATGGCCACTTATAAAAATAACATGACAACAGAGAGCTTTTAGAGAGATGCTGGGCTTTGCATATTTAAAGGATGAGCCACGCCACATGTAAACACTTGGACAATGAATGCAAAACTTACTCTTTTCACGATACTGTTGGACAGTTTGTAGAACAGCCTCGATATAAAATAGTTAGTTCAACATGCATTTTAATGCATGTTCGGTTTTTGCATGAATAAACAACCAGGCCTATCTGTACTTTTGTGCTGTACATCCTATTTAATTAATCATTTCCTCTCGAACACTTCCTTCAATCTTTTTCAGCAGATAAAAGTAAAGGGGATTTAGCCATAATTGCAGGTTGTGCTTCTGTCCCGATCACTTGAACCCCGGGCTAATAACAGCTGGTGCTGTGTGCCCTCTCATGTTTAATTCATGTAGCACACTGTAAGGATGATTATAGCTTCGGAAAATGAATAAAGACCCTAAATTACCGATACTGGTAGTTCAGTGTCTCCATATACTCCCTGTTTCTCTCAGCGCAGTGATGTCTATGACCTCCGTTCAGCGTAGAGTGCAGTTTGCGAATCAATGAAAATGACTAACTAACTCCATGATTTTTATGAAATAATGACTAGTCGTTTTAAGGTTAAGCAAACTGCATGGCGTTGTTTAAAGTCTAAAAAGGGTTTAATAGAGTAATAGCTGTTTATTGTCACCTGCATCCTTCTGGAAGATCTGGGCCAAAGCAGCATTGAAAACAAAGCAAACCTGGAAAAGAGGACATTTTGTCAGTTATAAGTGTGTCAATTGTATTTATACTAAATACAACAAAGCACCTCAACTGTACATTGTACAGGGGCTTGAATCACAATTATTTACGTTCATTTATGAACCGTTCAAATGATAATAAATCAGACTTTTCAATGCTAAATATGATAGAGAAGACCTTTAATGATACATTTTTAATGTTATAAATGAGAAAAGGAGGAGAAAAATTATATTTGGACCTTAATTAATTTTTTTAATGATTTGATTTATATAATAATATAATAATTATAATAATATAACAATATCAAACTCTCTTGCCATGTATGCAAAAACTGTTTTCAAATCAAAGTCTGCCTCAGATTAATGATAACAAAATGGTTTTACAAAAAAGTGAGATTACAGTGGTTCAAATTCCTGTTTGTTGTGTGTATAGTGTATCGGCACACCACTTGTTTTTTATTCACTCACCTCGGGCACCTTTTGGATTTTATGGTTTTATTAAATATCTGATGTAAGGCACATAAAAGCATTGTCAATATAAAAGTTTCCCCTGGGAGCAATAGAGATGTTATGTCACATAACAAAAGCTAAATGGCTACTCATCATAACCGCTCATCAGATCTTGGCCATTCACTGCATTGACTCCTTTTAAGGCTTACAGAGGCTCGGGCTTCCTGATTGGATGCTCCAGCTCATCAGCTGCTGTGGGGGTTGAGGCAGTCTGAACATGGATGAGCTGTAGGCTGTGTGTGTGTGTGTGTGTGTGTGTGTGTGCAGATTCATCTAAGCTGTAATGTACATGAGCACTGCTGAAACATTCTGTGTTGAAGCACTCTTTTGGTGTGGTGTGTGTAATACAGTATACATCACAAACTGACTCTGCGTTCAGACATCATAAAACATTACTGTCCTCTGTGCGGGAAAATCCAAAGATGCAGTGATCTGACTGAGTTTATTGTTGCGAATAGTCAAAAACTACGATAACAGGGGTTTATTAAAATGATTAAAGCCTTTAAACCTTCTTAGGTATAGGTATAAGATGATAATGTAGGGATGATTATGCGCCCAAGAGAAAACATGCATTACTTGTAGATTAGCTCCCTCAAGTGGTGCCAAGGCCATGTTACAGTGAAGGAATAAGAATGCGTTTTGTTGGTGTTTTTTTTTTTTTTTAGTGTTGCTATGGAATGCAGATGAGAAAATAACATGAAAAATATACACTCGTCAGCGAATGCCACGAACTCTTATGTGATAATCAAAGTCAAGGGGTATTTTAAACTAAACTATTTTTCATTTTGAATTCATGATGGTAATAAAAAATGTTGTAAAAGTTTGATGTGAGACAGGCCTGATTGTTGGCAGCTATAGAAGCGTGGGCTTTTTTCTATCTTTCTTTTTTAAACTCGTCGGTGTTGTCTGTACTATGCCTTAAAATGTTGGCCACAGACCAGCCATTACACAAAAGCTGCAAACAGTACTTTTCCAAAAAGAGAAAATGAAAGCAATAAAGGAGATTAATGAATTAATTTATAAGAACTACAATGTATTTTAAATGTATTGATCTGTTTGCTAATTTATTTGGTCTATTTTTGTGTTTTAATGCGCTGTATGGCTGCCTTAACCACAACCACATCCACAACCTATTAATACATTAGTCAAAGCCAATCTTCAGCACTTTCTCAGACTTCTCTACAGCTTGTCTTAGATCTCTTTTATAAACAACTACAGAATGAATGCTCTCTCTGCCTAAGTTCTGATTGGGCAAGACAGATATTTATGCTCGCTATATCTGGCCCCCCGCTATACATAAAGGCCACAACCTTGATGTGGTGTCCATGCTGACAGATATAAAAGTTCATGTTACATTCTGGTCTCAAATTAAATAGTATTTCATTTTCTCTGTAGTCAGTGAAATAAAAGATATTTGCATTCACTGCCATTGATTCTATGAATTTAGTATTGTTCAGTTTCAGTTGTCTTGTTTTTTACTACTAATAATCACCTAATGAACTACTCTCACTTATCAAATCTATGCATAATTAATGTGCATCACAGTGACTCCACCCTCCCACTGTTGCAGCTGTATTTCTATTGGCTGGATGCTGATGGCTTTACCCCTGATTAATTAATGACACTTTTGGTAACTCTGTCTGTTGATCACATGCCACACCCCTTTCCACTATGCTCTGCTGCTTAAAGTTTGTGTAGTACATGAATAATAAATTATCTAAGTAGGAGGCTTTGCAGATGGCAGTGCGGTATAAAATTAAAGTTCGGAGGCCTGTGGAGCTCAAGCACAAAAAAAAAAAAAAAAAAAAAAAAAAGTTACACTTGCTAGGACTTGTGAAATTATATTACAAATCTATACGACGGTCTACACACACTATGCATATATAATATTTATATATGCAAAGTTTTATAAAACCAAAAAAATAAATCGAAACCACAAGGAAATTATGGTGAAAGGTTTTTCCTTTATTTTCCACATCAAACTTACACCAGGTTGCATTCATTTTAAGGGTTTTATAAATCTTTCAAATTTATCTAAAAAAATGATTGAAACATCACTGCAATTTTTATCAGAACACATTTTTCTATCAACTCCAGGGACATTAAAAACAGTGCTTCTTCACCCATGTTTGAGGCTTCCAGACAGTTCATGGGTCTCAGTTTGAGAAAAATCACAAATTGCGTAATCAAATTACCGAACTCTTTAGCAGACAAACGTCCATCTTTGAACAACATCCCATGTCATTTTAATAATCAAAAGGACAATTCACTCATTCATTACAACTAACTCAAATGGAGCTCATAATTGGACAAAGGAGCTTGCAAACTTAAAAAAAACCTGACAGAAAAAAACCCTAAACAACCCATTAAAACAAAACATCAAAATCCAACAAAACTAAAATCCTTTAGAGAGAGGTTTACAGCACATAAAACCCCAAATACAACACTCGCACAACAACCAAGTACTTGATATTTAAACAGGTGACCTGCGTGTATGTAAGTCCTTTGACATGTGCTTTGTATTAAAACAACTGACCAAACAGATTAGTTAAAAAAAGAAAAGGAAAATAAAACAACCTGTTGAAACAGATACTATATACATATTGCCATACGAACATTAGATTAAAGGTATTACTCTGTAAAATACCTCAACGAAAGGTAGAAACTAACCTGTTTCCACAGCAAGACAAAGGTAGAAAGGTACTCAAGGGTACTGTTTAATCCAACAAAGCTGTTAAACCTGAACATCGTGAGAAATTTCCAGCAATGGCATTTCTCTTAAAAATGAACAAATCTCGATTTTTTTTTTTAACGTCTAAGATGACATCTTGTCAAAAATAAGTGACTTCTGCATAAAATGTGAGGAAGGGCGAACTGCTCATAGGTTACACATGATTGATCTCTTTATTAAAAAACTACTTTTGAGTTTAAAACGGAAATTTGATTTTGCCAACCTACAGCTTGACTCCCCATCTTTGCTCAATTTACATCACATTTACATACATCACGCTTTAAAATTCACAAGATCACATACCATCTGGTCTGCCTACGTGAGCCTGATCTACAAGAAAAGCTGAACCAAGTGGAGACCATCCCATATAAAGAGTCTGACACAAGATCCTTGGCAGCGATTGGTTGATCCAGGAACAAAGGGGTTGACGGTCGGGGGGGGGGGATTGGCTTGCTGCTCCGTGTTGGGCCGAGAACGAGACCTGGAGAGGTAGATGAGGAGCAGGAAACGCTCTGCCTCCTCACAGAGGCCTTGGGGAGCAGGAGTTTGTGGATTTTGACAAACGTATGCTGCCGCCTCCTCTCAGTGGTGAAATCCTAGCGCTGCCTCAAACGGGCTGTTCAACAGCTTCTTTACAATCGGGAAAATCTCAAATCTCACGCCCTTGCCAACCTCCCTGTGCCCACCCCCTGATGACACCGATTTACGCGTTGGGAATAAACTTGGAATGGCTATAAATGAATTATCAATAAACCCCTTTTATATAGTGTAATATATAATGTATTTATAAAAGAAAACACTTAGCCTCTACAGTGATTTATCTATGGTTTTACAAAGAGAGAAAAAAAAAAAACAATCTGCAAGATCACGGTCTTTTTCAGGGTTGATCTACACCTTGGACGTTGTTTCCAAGAAGTCGAGCAATGGGTTAGTCGTCGTCCTCATCGTCATCCTCGCCCTCATCTTCAGCTTCCCTCTTTCGCTTCTCTCCTCGAACCTCGGCGTCTTCTTCTGCACAAAATGCAGGCATTAAAAAGCAGTTCGACACAAGACAAGCTCACAATGTCCGGCTGCGTGATTAACTCTTACCCTCTCCTTCTTCCTCCTCCTCTTCCTCTTCTACATAGTCGCCATCATCTTCTTCATCCTGTTATAGAAACCTGTCGTTACCTAGCTCTAACGTTTTGGAAAACTGGTTGTGAATGTTAAAAACAGCTGTGAGATAAATCACCTGAATATCCTCTTTCATTAGGTAGGACAGTCCAACCTCTCCACCCTCTGAGCCTTCCTCATCCTCCTCCTCTTCCTCGTATTCTCCCAGCTGCCCTGCTCCTTCCTCGCCATCCTCATCATCATCTGCATAAAAGTAACAAATAGTGACTTGATGCAACACTTATCTCGTTTACTTTGCACCGTATGAATAGCTAACCCTTATTTATCCATGGGATGATCATCAAAACCTGCAAAAAACAAAACAAGCAAGAGCTTAATTATGGTTTTTACCGTCATCATCAGCCTCGGAGTCTGGAGCTTCATTGTCTTCTGCATCAAAGCCATCCAGGTATGTGACCTGAGGCAGCAGCTCAAAGATGCTTTCCCTGTAGTCCTCCAACGTAGTGATCTCACAGTTGAACAGATCCAAACTTTTCAGGTTCTTTAGGTTTTGCTGAGGAAAAGCACGTCATGCATAAAGATGAACCACCTGACTTTGCATTAACTGTACCTTCAATTAAAAAAATTTAATAAAATAAGAGATATGTTGTAGCGTCAGTGTAAATGTATCAGGGTTTTACCAGGGCTTCCAGTGTGCTGAGTTCTTTGATCTTGTTGCCGCTCAAATTAAGGTAAGTCAGGTTGGCGCATTTCTCCGCAAGCGTCTCCAGTGACCCTGAGATGTTGTTATCACTCAGCTCCAACTGTAGCAAAGAGAATTACTCTTAAAATTAACTTAACACACTGAAAAGTTTGAAACAAATAATAAATCCCGTTACACAATTTGACCGAGTAATACTAACATTTCTAAGTCCGTTTACAACTACACTTATTCATCACGGACGATTTTCAGCGTCACACTTAAGTTTCCTTTGGACATTCTCCATCCATTTTTGTGCACTTTAATAATACAACGTGTCTGCATTAATATGTAAACTGTGTTAGGGTGTCCGTTTTCTACATTCAGTTTAAAACGCAGCAGTATTCCCGTTGAGAACAGTCTTGTCTAGCGTGTGCTGAACGCCTGTTCTCTTGACTAACCTTCCTTAATTTTGGCAGTGCGGGTAGTTTGGCCAGAGAGGTGAGACCCACGTTGACCATGCTGAGGAACTCCAGTTCCTTAAACTCATCTGTCAGGCCTTCGATCTCACCATCGCTTGAGCGACAGTTATCTACCACCAGCTCTGCTACCTGAAAGAGAGACACACATAGTTAGGACACGTTAAACTGGTAAAGCTGCAACATTTGACAACTGCTGACATAACCGATAGTGGCGGTCTGTACGGTAGCCCGTCAAATGATAAGCTTTTTTTCTTTCAGTTTCTGTATGAGTTTTATTACATGCTGAGGTTAAGGGCTTGACATCACTTCTACTAGTGGTAGCGCGCGGTACTGCAATAACAATGAGCGTTTTCAAACAGGTTTCTTAACCCCGCCCCCTCCTATTTGTCGGGAAAACATAGCCCCGCCTCTTTGCTAGGCTGGACTACTCAAAGTAACAATACTTACAATTACAATACAATAATTTAAACTTTTTGGGGAAAGCAAAATAAATGCCTTTAAAATAATATTTTATTTCATATTAAATAATAATAAAAAAACTTCTTTATGGGTACTGTAAAAATGTAAACAACCTTGATGAATATCTGCCCCAAAGAATGAAGCAATTAAACTTAAAAACCCGACATTATTTACAATAAATAGAAATAGTGTTTGTGGGATTTAAATAACGCAGTGTTCTTCCTATATATCCTGCGCGTGCAAACAGTAGTGCGCTGCAGTCCTAAAATTTAAATATTCAATAACTTGTTGCCCTTGCGAGGAAAGATACGACATCTTTCAGCACGTGACGTGCGTGCAGTGTGGTCTCGGTAACGCTTCCACCCCCTTTATCGCCTAGGAGTCGCGATGAACGCGCTGCCAGCGTCTCACAGGATTTTTCGGAACGCGCGCGCGCCAGTAATATTTTGCTCTCGTCCTCGCGCCGCTGACGCAAGATGCGCCCGAGTTAAAAGCCACGCGTCGTTTATACACGGAGCATTAACTCGAGCTCGTGTAAAAGATCCCATCCATCTCAGAAACCCCCCATTCAAAAGAAGCGTGCGTCTCCGCTTCGGTTCAGGCAAGCCTACGATAATCTACTAAAATCGGAGGGAGGAAGGGGGGCTCGCCCCTTCACCATCTGCCACATTCCTTCAATTAATAAAACAGTGACGGATCTGCTTCATGAAGCCGAATGCACGCCGTTTACAGTCAGTGATAAATAATGTTATATAATAACGCCATTAACGTAGCCACGGAGTAAAACGGCAACTTGTTTTTTTTTAACCGCATCCGTCGAGCGACTATTTCGAGCTCCACGCGCCAATTACTCCGCTCCACGCGGCACGTAAGCACGGTGAATCAGAAACCGCTCTCCTCCGGCGACTAAAACGCCACAAAACGCCGTCATTTGCGCCTGAACTATTGATGCAACAAAATGACTTCCACTCCCCGCCCGTCAACGCGGAGACTCGAGCAGCTCTCACACACACCATCCTCACCACACACACACACACACAGCGAGGCGCTGCGGAAGCCACGAACGCGGCTTAATTATACCGTTTGACCCGACATTCGCTCGATATGTGCTCGTGCACTTAAACCCTGAACTTAAACGGCTCTGGGGGTCTTAGGAGGAAGACCGAAGGCGAGCGCCCCTGAATGACTAGAGTCGGAGAGTAAGATGTCCGCCTTTGGAAGAAAGTGCTCGTTTTACTAGGTTAGAGAAGCCATGGCGAGGTACGCGTCGGCATAGCGCGCCTACAATAAACTTTTTAGGCGATAAGACGAAGCGTTCGCTCGCGTGGACGGTCGGGCTGTAAAAGCGTATCGTTTCGTTTTAATTCGCACGGTTTCTCCTCGGAAGCGAGAACGCCGTCTTATCGGGGGGAGCATAATAACGTCGTTAACCGTGCTGGACGTCACTTGTTGAGTGATAAAAAACCGCCTCCGAGCCATCAAAATTAAAACCGGCCTTAAAAACTGAAGTGCATTATTTTGAGGTTCTAGTTGGGACGCCCACAACGACATGTCCAACGCAATGGCGAAGGAGAGACCATGTAACGTTAACGAGTTCACAAAAGATTCAGCAAGAGTTTCGCGTGCTCACAAACCGATTATACCGACTGCTCGTTTTTAAACGGTCTCTGTACGTGCGTTCCGTGGCGCGTCCATTCGCGGCTAAAAGTCGCGTTCGCATCCTTTTAGGCGCCCATGTGGTGCTGCCATTCAGCGGAGTCCACTGACTCTTCCTAACGTGCGGGACGGACAGGTTGAGAAACTAACATCATTTCGCGCTGCCGTGAAAAAAATAAATAATTAAAGCGCTCACCTCCGCTGGAGTTCTGTTCCTCAGCTCTAAACTGATCCTCTTCTTCATCTCCATTTTTGTTGGCGATCGCTGCACTCGTTCAGACGGTTTAAAGAAAAAAAAATTCAGAAACTCCGGAGCGCGGACCAACGGCTCGGCTATCTTCAATGGCTGCCGTTCTCTAACTGATCCTCCATGATACCTCGCACCCAACCCCCTTCCCGAGGTCCCGCCCCCGCCGCGCCCTCATTGGCTCGTCGCTGTTTTCGAGCTCGCGATTGGCGGAACGGCCCGTCGCTCAGACGGATCACGCTTATCAACATAATCGGTCTTTGTAGACAGACGCGATTGGCTGGAAATACGCGCGCAGTAGATTTTAGACGGGTCGGCGAGGACGTCAGTATGAAGCTTTCAAACTGTAAATCCGCCCATTCTTTGTTCTCATTGGCGCCTGGAAGCGATGTCCGTGTCCTTTAATACTCCAGTAAACCGAAATCAATTTGGAGACCAGGTTAAAATTATGTATTTTAAAGAGTCTGAAGTGAACATTAACGTATGAGATTAAAAGAAACAATGACAAAATTTGATATTGATGTATGCTCTCATTTTACTTGCAGGCAAATGCACGCGTTTTGCATTGTTTTAAACAAGTGATCTCATAATACTCTCAAAGACCTAGTATCTTCCATACAATAATTCCACAAAATGGCTGACCATAAACCCAGACAGTCATGGTGGCTTAAAGGCTGCGCGCTCGCCGCGCCATCTGTCCCATGTAACGCGCTGCTGATCGCTTTTCCGCACAACTCGCAAAGGCCCGCTTCGGCTGGGTAGAGGACCGGCGGGCCACTGCCGTTTCAAACTAATAAAATGCACGATCCAAATTTATTCCAAAATGTCTACACTCATTTCAAAAGAGCTTAAAAACAAAGACCGTCCCCACCTCAGACGGAAATAAGCCCTGGTGTAAAATGAACGCTTTCAGCAATGTGCATTAGTGCAGTACACCAAGGTGACCACCAGGGCTTCATGGCACACTGACCCTGAAATGGAATGGACACCACAACAGATCTCCTAAGCTGATTTATCCAGGCTGCCAGAGAAGAAGTGAATAATCTTTTGCATAAAACAGTCATTAGTATAGATTGCGTGTTTGTTTATTTGTGGCAAGTGATAAATACATCCCAAACAGTATGAGAAATTAACTTTTTTTCTTTTTGAAATGAAGGTAAATTGGTTTTAGAAGCAAATTAGATTTTAGGGGATTACTTACCTCTATGTTTGCACATGTTTCTGAATATATAAAACATATATATATATATATAAATTTTTCCTGAGCCCTGGCCAGTATGTCATCCTGCCCTCAAATACAAATTTACCCAGCAGATAAAACCCCTAATGTATCAGTTTTATAGATAGGCTGTGATATAACATATAACATCCTGTGTTTAAGATGCCCAGTTGTTGTTGTTATTTCTGTATGCAAACAACAGACAGCTCATAGGAAGCCCAGGATTTAGATGCTCGGCTGAAGCAGGCAAGACAGGAAACAGGAAATGCTCTAGTAAAGTGGAAGCGGATAAAATGCAGTAAAAACTCCGCTCGGGACTTCTATTTCGATCTCATTTTTTCATTAGAAGCGTGCTTTAGCTTGCGAGTAGCGTGTATAAAGTTTTGATCTCTTACATTATTATACGCAGAACGTGACAACTGAACGTTTTTTTTTTTTTTTTTATCGCGCACGAGAACTCGACGGGAGGCGAATTGGATAAACGCTGAAAAACAGTGCCATAAAAAGTCCGCTAGATGGCACAAAGTGCAAGGACACGGCAGAAACCAGTTAAGACTGGTTAGGACCGCTTGCGAGCCTCGCGGCTTTGTTGGAAACTGCCGCTAGATGGCGCGCTAGAGCTTTGCACAGGCGTGTTTAAATGCGCATGCAACACTACAAGCCATGCACTGCGTGTTTTAGCGTGTTAATACATTTTTTTTAACACAAGCACTTAAGCCTCTTTAAGACGTCGTACAGGTGATGCAAGACTGTGACTTGGGTTAACTAGTGACGGGTAAAACGCATTGTGCTTGAACCCAGCAACATCTCTTGCTTGACCTTGATTGAGGGCCATTGTCACATCTTCTCAATGTTTCCTGAAACCTTTTGTCCTCCGGCTGCATGGTGGCCTGCTGAGGGGGGGCAGACAGATGGGGGAGAGGGTTTCACGTTCAGGCAAGAATAATGGGAGCCACACACTAGCGTATTCTCATGCAAAGAACACAATGGGCCAACGGCAATCAGGCAGCCCTGGGAATCCCTAACAAGTGTTTAATACTGGAGTGATTGAGAGAAATACACCACCAAGCACAAAAGACAGACCCAAGAGGCTCAAGACAGACGTTTCGGACTACGAGTGTGGAGAGAATTCAGAGCAATTAGTCAGTCGTTAAAATGGAGAACATTACATTCTGCTGGAAATCCTGTCTCGTGAATGTCTTATGAATTAAAATAGCCTTTATTACGGTGTGGCAAACCGTATTATTAGAATCCGTGTCACTCGGGCACAAACAGAGTTGCTCTAACGAAGCAGGCAAAACAATAATACGAAGTTCTGGATTTGGTTAAAAATAACAAAAAGTATGCGAGCCGTTTAATTGGATCCAGGTGTCGCTGCCAGCCCACACGGACAAGGTCAAGTGTGCGTGGGTTTGTGGGATTCGAAGCGGTCGGCTGTAGAGGTTTGGGATATGATACCAAATCCTGGGAAAACGCTGCCTTATTTAGGACAACCCTGTGTAAATCACGAGCACAGATGAAAAAAGTGAACAGAATCTGGGAAGTGCTGTTAGCACGACTAATACAGTGCTTAGATGAACTGTAAAAATGCACTTTGAGGGCATTGGGTAGCCTAGATAAGAGGAAATAAAAGCTTATGCCTAAGTGACGTCTAAGGAGATGTTAGTAAACAAGATGAAATTATCATGTTATTTTCAGACGTTAAAAGGCAGCCTGTAATATTTTTGCAGGCTGCTGGATTCAACACTGTCCATTCATCATATGCCGCGGCCGGAGAGGAAGACTTATTTCACGTGGCTTCAGTCTTTTATGCTGTGTAAAAGAACATATTCCATTATAAAGGGACTGTGATCACACATGAGCAGCATCCGTACTAGTGTTCACAAAGGGTTTATGTCTCAGTACGTCACACCCTGCAGTAACATGTAAAGGATCGTGAGGGTGTGTTTGTGAGTGTGTCAGGGAGCATGCTCCACGTGTCGAGGGAGGTTTCCTACATTGCTTGAATTATGACAAATGTGTGTATAACCAAATGCTTGACGCTTGGTCTGTTTTTTGCTCTTGCAAGCTAAATTTAAAGAACTTTGAAGGAAAGAATGAACCCCCTTTCACTTTAGATCACTTTATTTATTTTTTTTACTATGTGTGACATTTTGAAATCTAGGAAAGTGTTGAGGATTAACTAACTGACTAATTGACGGACTGAACTGCATTCGCAGTATCTCAGATTATTTTGAAACTTTCTGCCATCAAGATGCTTTTTTTCCAGCGATAAGAGGTGCGGAGAAACCAAACGAAATCGCTTTTTACAAAACGCAGAACAAAAACACTCTCAGCTCGCTTACTGTCATATGCTGCATATAAGTCTGATTCATTTTAATAAAGTAGTTCATCTTAAACGGTCCGCTCTGTCATATGAAGTGTTGGAAAGGCAGATTAATTTGTGAATGTGTCTGTTTGCCACAATGCCATTTACCTCTTTAAGGTTTTCTTTGTGGGTGTTTATTGTATTTATTGAAAAATCATCAGCTTATCTAAAATGGTTTGTTCATTCATTTATTGATTAAAAAAATACTAAGTTGATTTGTGCCAGTATAGGCCTACTAGGTCTTAATTATATATAAATTAGTTATATTAGTTAAAAAAAAAAAAACTGTCCAGTAGCTTCAATGTTAGTTACTTTTTGCAACTGTGTGCCGTTTGTTTAATCATTTTTGATTTTCTTGCATGACAGGTTTCACAGTGACTTCCTTCACTATGATCTTCATAAAAAAAATCTGTTCACACTTGCATCTTTGTCTTATTCAAAGACGTCTGAATGCCCTACGGTCATATGGATGAGTCAAATCAGATGATGCAATCGTCTTCCAGAAAATTCCCAATCCTTTTTAATAAGTCATCTTTCATTTGCTATAATTGCCTTGAAGCCCACAGCACAGAAACCATGAGACAGAGCAGCAGTGAACAGATCTAGGCTTTTATCAATGACCATCCAGTCATAAATTAAGAACTCGAGAGATGAACTGAGATATGTGTGAAGAAGATAAATTGACTTTAAAATGAATAAGCCCAGTTTGCGCCCAGATTCATTCTCCCCTTCCCCCTTTCCTGTTTCTTTTCCGTAATTTACTGCTCTCCGAGTCCACAAACACCTCCTAAAAACTCCCCACCATGAGCAAAAGCAATAGGAAAAAATGAAGACATCGTCAGTGGACACACAATCGACTTAATTTAGCTGCAGCTCCTTTTCTCTGGGAGTGTGATGTTATGGAGGTCATGTACAAATCAGTTCTAGAGAATGCAGGCTCTGTTTTTTTAAGCTTCACACGATGGTCATTCTGACCATAATCCATGGCTGATTTACAAAGGAAAAAGAACGTGAACCTGAACACTGTAAAGGTCAAGGACTGAGGTCCTCAGCTCCTCCTGTGGGGGACAAGAAGAATGCTGACTTGGGACTAAGCTTTTAACCATTCCTGAAATACATGAGAACCTATAACTCACTCTCAATCGGTGCATTTTTATCCCTATAAGAGCAAAAGAAACTTTAGTTTGGGAAAACAGTTGAAGAAAAAAAACATAATAATAATTCTTATTTTTAATCTTATTAATTGTTTTTTTTTCAATAGTTATATCAGTGTCTGTTCATTTCTGCTATTCTCATCCCACCCTCTTGTTTTCAAATCATGGCTATTAACCGCTCCGCTTGGAAATCATAATTTCTGCACGCTTATCCTACACATGTGGATGTTGCGCAGTCGTGTGGTTTTAACTGCTAACTGTCAATCATTTTTGCCTAAGCTGTAGTCCCAGACCATTTTTCTTGGTGAGCTCATTTCCTGCACATGCTTCCAGTTCGGGAAACGATGAGAACCAGAGATTTAGCAGGTACCCCAGACTTTGGCCTCTGTCCCTAATGTCTTTTTTTCCTATACCTCTCCGCGGACCCTGCTCTGTGGGTGGGTTTGGAGAAAAACCCCATAAACCCTAAATGCTCAAAACGCATCAGTTTGAACCAGCTTCACCTGTAAAAGCATCAACAGTCTAAAAGGGACTACTGAGACTCCAAACAATCAAATGCATGTATATATGTAAATGCAAAATATATTGTCAGAAAAAATTAAGCTATTCCACTTAATGCATTTTTGGCATCTTTTCTTTGGAGACAGTAACAAATACAACAGCGTATAGATTTTAGCATCTAAAACTCAGTGCAGTGATTCATCTAAGTATTAAATAACTGGTTTATGATGCACAAGGCTATATACTTCATGGAAAAGGGGGTTAAGTTTCTCCCAGCTGTGTCAACTGCATCCTCTCAATTAAACGTATGTTGTCTTGAGTCCCTGCTGCGTAACAAAAAGACTATTCTTATCACTTGAGAACATCTCTCCGTGCCAGCATTAAATGAATGATCTGCAGATGGAGGATAAGTGTAAACAGTCTGCTGCTCTCAGACTTTATTCTTGGCTTTCAGCAAGTAGCGCATTAAAAATATTAGATGTCGGACCAAATATTATGGGCATGTTTATCTGGTTTCAGATGTTGGAGCTTGTGTTTAACATCAGGGAAAGTGATTTTTTTTAAGTGTTTCATGTCTTTTTTCCCCCTGTTGTATGGTTGGTTATTTTTAATCTACCACCATGGAATGTGTTACGGCTTGTCATTTTAAATATATAACCATCCAGTAATGTAAATACATTAAACCTGTCATGACTTACTGCATCGTTTCTTGGCTCAACAGAATTGAAACTCATAGACCACCAATTGTGGCATAATGTTAATTAGCAACACAGTAATTTTAGCTCCTCCTCCTCTATTTCTTGCTTTACTTCTAAAAAAAAAAAATAAAAAATGTAGATGGCAGACTTGGCCAGTTTAAAAGGATTTATATGCAGAAATTAGATTTTTTAATGTCATAAATGCACTTTCAGAATTTTGATCAAATAAATTGTAAAAGTACAATAATGTAATTAGATCTAATTTTACACTGAAAAAGTTCAGTAATATATTTTTTCCAGTTTTTCCAGTAAGCAACAAAGTGAACTGAACCCAGAATACTGCTTTAATCTCGAACGATCAAGAGAAATTCACGCAGCAGAGAGTGAATGTATATGTAAGCGGTGCGTGATGGAGAATTCCTCACAGGTCTGTTCTTACAGCGTGCATGGAAAACAGCTTCTGGATCAGGGCCCAGATTCCATGCAAATGTTCTCTGCTAAACACTCACAAATGTTTTCTCCCACTGGCTTGTCCATTGTGGGACCTCACAGCCAGAGCAGCAGATCCGTCCCCGCTCCCGCGGGGGGTCCCTGGTGACCCCCGAGACTCATCTTCTCTCTGTTCTCACGTACACACATCCCATTTGATGCGCTGGTCAGCCATGCCCACGCTGAGATATCAGTGGGAGTGTGGATAACATCCCGCTCACATGTAAATCAAGGAAGAACCCCAGAAATTCACCCCCATTGGATAATGTTCACACAGCCTTTGCAACAAACACTCCTATTATGGTCCTATTAAAAGTTCAGGATATAAAAGTGGGTTTTATATTTCCCGCAAAACACTTAATCATGGAGTGCGATTCAGTACATAAAATTTACAAAAGAAAGCACTGCATTAGATGAAGCTGGATCTTTCTATAGGGGTAGGGAGTGAAGATATGAATCTCTAATCTCTTCTTTTCCCCCACTTATCCATCACCACAGAAATCCTATCCTATTTTTCCAGCATGCTTCACCATGGTGGCAATTCATATAAGTTTAACTTTTTTCAAAACAGCAATTTCTTACTAAATTTACTACAAAGGCCATAATCACGTAATGCGTGATTGAAAAACGAAATGCTTTGCTGAACACGGGATGCAAATGAACTAGTTAACGGTTTAAAACTATTTTTTTTTTTTTGGTAGGGGGTTCACCACTCTGTCAGTGTCAGATGTGAGCCAAAAATGTGTGACACACACATCCAGTTCCAATTCTTCTGTGAAAGCTTCCTTTTGACTTTCAGAACAGAATAATAGTACTGAATAAAACTAGCATTTGGGACAAAAAGTTATTTATTTATGATTGACACAACAGTTATTCAGCCTTTTAGCCAATCACTCCAACTGCAAATCCTCTAAAAGCACTTGCTTGCTTGTCTTTTTTTTAGGCAAAGGACCTCTTGATGTACAACATAGTGTTTGCATTGTATTTCAATTTGACATAATTTGAACATATTTTAAAAAAATGTTTGAAGAGCCAAATCTATGCTCGAAGTTAAATCCATAATGTTTATTGCATACATTATCCAAAAAATCTAAAAGTATTTAACACACAATGCATAGGCACCTGTGGCTCCTAATATAGCATTAAAAACAATCTTGAATGAAGGGCAGTAAGACACAGATTAAAATTTTTTTTTGTGTATTTTAACCTTTCTTTAAAATGTGACCGTTTGCCACTACATGACCCACGTGGGTACTGACAGTCTCTTTGCAGTGAATCTGAGGTTTTGCTCTCATTTCAATGGGATGCTTCTCAGATTTCCTCAAAAGCCCAGGGTGTGTCTGCAGCCCACAGGCAAAGACTAGGATTGAAATAAGAGGACTGGGTTTTTAAAGCAGGAAAGTAGATCTTAACTATTGGAAGGAGGCTCTTGTCTTGTCTCACGTATCCACAGCTCACCCACACAGTCCCACAGTCCAATTCACACAGCTGGGGGTTGTGAAGAGGGTTTGAAGACAGCCAAGTCTGGCTGACTCAGAGCGACGGCTGGGGAACAGGCCACATCAATGCTGCGAGACAGGAAAGAAAAGCTGAAAGGCCAAGAATATTCGCTCATTTACGTACATCACTGACAAACACCCCCTGCGCTCTGCTCTTTCCTGCTACTGAAGTCCACTCTTATGTACCTTGGGCCTCTCCTCAAGCCCCTGCTGAGTAGAAAGGATGGGCAGGTCAAAGCCCCCCTGCCTCCTCAATGCAGAACTTAAAAACATCTGGCACTTGGCATAGCAGCAGGTTTTTCATACAGTTGGACCCGCATGCAAAGATATTCAGGCTTTTTTTTTCAAAAAAGATATTTGACACTAGAACATCTTTAAGTAAAACGAAAACAACTGTGTGTGTTTAAACGTCTCTGTGTCCTTCACTTTCTACTCTTTCAATTGAAAGTTAAAGTCCTCACTACTGCAGTAACAGTATCAGATGTTAATAATACCATGTTACTTTGATTTAGAACTTGTTGCTGAATGATTACCATAATTGTATACCATTGTTTTTTAACTCTACTTTAGGGCAGATGTTTTCAAGCTGTTTTAGAAGGGCATCCAAGTGGGTGCAGGAGAAAAATTTAAGAGAAAAGAAAAGTAAAAAAAATATTAAAAAAATAAGAAATAATAGGGGAACATGCATATAGTTTGTGATTTTTTTAAACAAAAAAATGTTATATTATTACATTTTTAAAAAAAAAATTAATTGAAAATGGTAAAATTTAATTCAAATGTTTAATTAATACTTTCTTAAAAAACAATAATTAACATTAAACCATTATAAAAAAAATGTATATTTAAACATATTTTATATTAAGGATTATTATATAGTTTTTCCTTTCAATTATTTCTTTAGCTTATTTACTAAGGCTGTTTTGAAGCAGTTATATTAAGGGACTTTTGGCAATAAAAGGTTTGTACCCAAATGCTACTCATCGACATATTATGATGAAATCATGTCTAGAAAACTATGACAATACCTAACAAGCAGTGTCTTGTAAGATTTTGTAGTTTCTTGCTAAGGTGACACATTAAATGCCTTTGTTAAGTGATCTTGAAACATCCTTTCCGACCCATTAACTGCACAGCAGGCATCCAAGTTTATCACTATTCGAGATCAGTTGACAAACAGCAGATACAACAGCAGAGTCACACAGCTGCCTGGATGACATTTAGATCTGCTGACCTACGAACAACTTCACTGACCTTTCCGTGGGCTCTGTGACCCACATCCCAACCCCGGGCGAGTCTTTTCATATCGCCGCCTGTCATAAAAAGTCCTATTACTACAAATAATCTGCTTAAATGAATGGAAATTATGACAGCTGTGGTGCAAATCCACTTCCGGGGGCGAGACAATCGCTGTAGTATTGTTTAAAGGCGGTGCTCTAGTTAACAGATGAATGAGGCATCTAAAAGTTTGGAGTTCCCACCCCCTCCTACTCCTTCCTCCCACCCCTTCTCCTGGCGGTTTCCTCTCCTCACACTCACTCACATGCTGCAGTCATTCAGAGGCACAGCGTGGAGGCTGCACATACACACATCAACACGTTTAGAGCGACATGGCAAGACTACCTCACCGCTGTGTGATGATATCAGTGTGTTTGGCAGGAGCTCTTCTACTGCTGCCGCTCTGCTTGGGTGAGTGCGTGTGTTTGTGTGTGAGAGAGAGCGCGAGGCTGAGATTGATTATGACTTTAATAGGGGAACTTGCTATGTGTGAATGTTTGGAATGAGGCACAGATCCAGTGTGAGATAAAGTTGAAAAAAATGCTCCTAGGGGACATTATATATATAAAAACATTTGCTTTTGAAAAGCTGTTTTCCATGTGTTATTGTATCTGAGGCTGAAAACACTGTATAAAGAGGGAGCTTGCAGTTGTTTTGGGGAGATTTTACCCAAAAATGATCATTTACTCACCCTTGTGTTGTTCTAAAGTGGCACGACTTCATTTCCACTTGTTCTATTATAAAGAACTGTTCGAATTGTTCATATAATGAAAGTCAACGGGGTCCAAAAGAGCACCGGGCCCCACTGACTTTAACTATTTGGCAAAAACCCACTAAGACATTTTTCAGAAAGAAGTGCATAGTTTGTTCATTTTTTTCTGTTTAGCCTAGTGCATTTTGCATAAAGATTTATTAGCTTACCCATTTTTCCATTGTATTGACGCACAAAAATGTTTGAACATGCGGAGTTCCACTGACAGGAAAAGTGCATGATGTGAGAATCTGTTTTTGATTTGTGTTTTCTATTTTCAGTCGTGCTTAGAGATCTGCAGCAGGTACACTGAAAATGAGGCAAACGTGTGGTAACATCTGAATGTTCAATTGTGATTAAAAAGACAAAAGATGAAAAGTGAATAATGATTTAAAAGACAGAAGAGCCAAAACAGCTTGCCCACAAAACATGTTTTGCATTTTGTCTGAGGAAAAAAAAGAAGCTTTGTGCAAAATGAACAAAAGCATCAGTCAACATGGAACTTGTTAAATCAGTGTAATCCTGCTCATCTCTAAAGTTAACTCTTGAAGTTCACTTGGATATAACTTATTCAGTGCATCCTTATAGAGTTGTATGACAGAGCAATTCATTGCAAACTCTTCGGCATGACAGACGGCCCCAGGGGGTCATAACAATCACGAGGGCAAAGTAATCCCACCGTGTTCCCTGCACAGCTGTTTTCTGTCGACGCACACTCACAGCTCTGACTTCCTTCTCTTTTTTTGTTCATTGACTACCAACAGAAACAAGCAGGAATTTGTTCTTTTGTTTTGAGGAAGTGACAGAACATCCACGACTACAATAAGTGATAATTAGGAGAAGTCTGAATGATATCCTTAGCAAGAATAAAACCTTCACAGCAAAGATTTACCCCCAAACTACTATACACAAAGTGCCAAACTTTATAAACTGCCACATTGTTCCTGGTAAACACCATGTGTTGCCTGCTTTCAGTGCACAGAAAATTTACGCTGAAATGTGTTGTTAAGACAGAGCACTTGGCAGCCTGCGCTGGGGGATGTGCCCAAATATGCCAAGAGTCTTGTGATTTTATGAATGAATCACTGGAAAACATAGATAAACGGAGAATTAATAAAGCAGATATCATGAGATGAGTAACATGCATGCTTTTGTTTTTACTGTTGGACGAACCCACCGCCTCCTGGGGTTTGGTAAAGCGATAAGGGTTGGCCAAAATCATTATGGGAGTGAAGTTTTACCTTAAGGATATTTTCGTAACTTTAGGTTCATGCTTGTTTTGACATTTCTTTAGGATAACATCTTGAAATCACAAGTTCGGGGGCTCTGAATGACTGATGGTGGATGGTGGAAGTTGAAGGGTCAAGTTCCGCCTGACTAAATTTCCAAATGTCTCACAAGAAATTATGTTTGTCAGTGACTGCTACGAAATGTCAATCTCGGCTTCAAAGCACTATATTTTTTGTTCGAATAATGTTTCTGAGGTTTGTTTCCAGCTTTCATTGCTGTCGTCTATGATTTAGCGTTCGTGTTCCAGCATGTTTGCTCTGTTTGATTGGTGTGACCAGGTTGGGTTTTATAGTCTATACTGAGAACATGAAGTTGGACTAAGGCCAGACAGTATGTTGAATGTCTAAACTCTGGAATCTTGCTCAAATCTCAGTGGCAGTGACACAAGGATATTAAGTGAAAGGGATAAAGACCATATCATGGAGTGAAGAATGGTGTAAAATTGCGAAAACCACGTGTTTGAGCCATAGGTTCACAGCTCAGCTTCATTAACGTTCCTCACTAAAGGAAACTTGAAAGAAAAACTAATTTAGTGGGGCATGTGAATACCATCACCCTAAAATCCACCATGTCAATCTGCAGACAAAACACAACACTGTTATTTATGTTTCTTTATTTGGCAAAGCTATCTGATTAAAGGGCACTATATTGTTTGGATAAGAACCCATATTGTGAGTTGTGAACTAGCATTAGACTCCATTCGCAGTATTCAGATGCAATTTAATAGACAGTGACTGCTTTACTCTGGGGATAACGGCATTTAAATAAACAGCGCATTGCATGCTCACCACAGACCTGGCCAGACATCCCGCTCGCTGATAGCTAGAAGCGCTTAGCCTCATGCTGTTTATGGTACCACATGTTTATTGGTGTTGATCCAGGTATTAAGTCGGCCTTGTTTCCCACGAATCTCAAGAGAAAGTGAAAAGATTATGCTTATGCAATTACTATCCCATAGACGACAGTCTCCAAAGAAGTATGACTGCTTTTCATTTTGATCATGATTTGTTTGAAAAGGTCTTGAAGAACTTCTCATAGATGATGCAGCGTAGGAAAGAAGTAATCAGAGCTGTCTACTTATTGCTTGTTCCTTAAGGGGTGATTGTAATGATAAAGCAAAGCAAGTCTGGGAAAGGTTTAGAGTCCTAATGGCACTGGCTAACATCCATATGCTAAAAGCCAAGTGCCATTTCTTGGTCATGTGTGGCAAAGTCAAACATACTCATCTACGCCAAAAAATAATGTCTAGTAACCTTAGTGATTACTAAGCTGCTTACGTTAAGCATGATTTAACGTAAATGTTAGTGATACAATATAATGAAGTAATTTCTGTGTGGATAATTACCAGTAAAAAAAAACCACCAACAGGTTCAATCAATAAATACATAAATAAATACATTCATCTATTTTAAGATACAAGTCATACCTATGTAGTAAAAGTAGAAGTAAAAAGTATGACATAAAAAAATCATTTTAAACCCTATAACTGACTAAATCTAACAATTTCAGTTTTTAGTGTCATAATTACAATTTATCAAACCATTATGTTTTGGGTTTTTTTCAGTGGAAATGGACTACCATGGATTACTTATATGGTGGTTTGTATGAAACTAATGAAGTTAGTGCCAGCTTTAGTAATTTTGAGTGAACAGATATCTAATGTCGTGTAATAACGAGTAAACAGAGTTTTCACCTCACTGAATACAACATTTAAGGATTAGATCAGACAGAAATAGTTCCTTGGGGAAAACTTTAAAGGTTACCAGAATATACAGTTTGTCTGGGTGTAAATGTAAAGAGCTTTCACAACTGGAAATTTGTTATGTTTTTCTGCTCTGACATCTGATATTTACCTTTCTCCCTAAAAAGTTCAAAGTAAATGGAGTCAGACAAATCCAGATAAGCCTAAGGCATATGACTCAAGGCTTCTTGAGCTCAACTCCCAGGTGTAGTCTGGACATCATTCAAATTCCCTGAAGAAAAAATTATGACACTGATCACCTTGGTCTTTTCCAAACAGCTGTATAAATGGATAACATGTAAAAGGAGCAACCTGACAGACTATTTTTTTAGCTTAAGGAAGTAGATTCTCGGGTCATTTCCCATCTTCTGTACTTTAAAACAGTTCTGTGGAGGGTCAGCACTTAAGGGACGTCTGTGTGCGTCCAGGGGCCCTAAGTCCCATGAATATACAATGGGCCAAAGGTTTAGAAGATTTCCATATGATCCTGAGGAATAATTATCAAGAGACTGATGTTTTTATACAATGGGCAGAAATGTTTCTTGAGCACCAGACGCAATAATTACTGATTTCTGAAGAATCATGTGACACTGAAAACTGGAATAATACGGCTTTGCCATTGAAAAAATGTTATTTTAAAATTAAATAAAACATATATTTTGATTTTAATATTTCTTTTCAAAAAAATACAGCCTTGGTAAGCATGAAAGACATCTTTAAGAGATATAAATTCTAAGAAAATGTTGCAGAAAAACATCTGTTAACGAAATGTCTCGCTGGTCTTCTTGAGCCTGACAGAACCAGCTTCACAGATGTTACTGCCAGCTCTTCCTTCATTTACATCTCAGTCTCTAGTAATCTCACAGTATCACATACGTCAGGACAGGACAGGATGCTTGGGAAGAAAGAAATGTCATGGTGAATAGTCTCACATAACTGACAAATGGCAATAGTATGTGAGAAGCAATACAAAGATCTCAAGTTACTGACACTGCTTCTTTTGAATGAGAAACAATGTCCTCTATGGTTCAGTGAGGTGACTTAGCTGTGATGCAGTAAAGATGGCCAGATAATGTTCAAAGCATTAATTGTTTTTGTGAAATGAAGACAAGTCTTAATTGATGGCTAACACGCTGTGACAGTCACTGTCTGACTGAATTCAACGAATTCGAGTAGTCTGTACATTGCTTTCCATGTAAAAATGTATGTTTTTTTCCCCCAAAAATAAAAGCTTAATATAATCTGCTTTGTGTTCGCAGGTGTTGGTGATGATCAGTATAATTTTGATTACGATTCTACTCAAAACCCCGAGTATGACTACAACTCAACATTTGAGTATTCATTCTTCAGTAGGTTTTCAATTTTCACATTTTTATATAATTTCAATTTAAATTAGGTTTGTTTAAATTGGGCCATTACGTTTCTCAGACTTCATCAGATTAGTAAGTATATGAGCTAATGGCCAGTGGGCCAGAGATGCTCTTGTTCTAGTCACAGACCCTCTAGTTATCTCTAAAATCAGACTGAGGGCTGAGGGGTCACCTAACTACACCCCAGGGTGCCATTTATTATTACAGGAAGAGGTCGACAACTCCATGACACTGAACAGCAATTAAGTATTTAAAATAAAATATTAGTCATACACTAATTATGCAAACATTTCCATGGAAAAGTGTGAGAAATGTCTAAAATGTCTAAAATGATTATATACATTTAAAATAATTTATACAATTCTTAAAAGATTTAACATTTTCTATGAAATTGAGTCTCAATATATAACAAATGAATAAAAAAAGATCATATCAACACATACCAAGCGTCATTCATAATAATCAACATATAGATTTGACATTTTATGAATATTTATGAAAATACTTTACGAAAGTCATACACTTATTCAGGATAATTGTATTTTAAATATATTAAAACAGATAAGATTACTTTTTGACTGTATTGACACAGACTTATTGACACAGACACAGACTTATTTTAAATATGCATTACAAATAATGCAAACATTTGAACAGTACAGTAGTGTATGTGTATATTGAAACCTTTGTTCCTTATTATGACCCACTCTATCTGTGTCATTAGGCAATGCCAGCAGTGAAGAACTAGAAAAGTTTTTGATGGGAAGAGATACAGAGACAGAGACAGAGACAGAGACAGAAACAGAAGCAGAACCAGGAAGAGAAACAGTTGGAGATGTGCATGAAGAAAAGCCTACTCGGCCCACGGTCTTTAACACGAACCAGGTATTTCTTAAAGCACTTCTGTTGTGCTTCTTGATGCATTACAACATGCTGAATACAACAAAACACTCACATGTGTCACAGCCAGTACAGTACTGAGTAATGTGGTTTGTCTTTCCTGAGAAACAAAAGCCTTTGAGATGGGATTATAAAGGGGGCTGGCTTACTTTAACATTTTGTGGGTGGATAGAACTCCTCCACACAGGACTTCGAAACGCTGAGGTCAGATGTTCAGCATCTTAAACCCCGTATTCACAAAATGACAAACAAATGATAAATCTGCTTAATAATAGAGAAGTGTTATCTTCTGTAAAAGATTTGAGAAATATGTCCCTGACCTGTTCTTACACCCCAGAAAAAGAAACAAACGTTGGGAAATACCGGGTTGCTCAACTTTTAAAATATCTGCATGATTTTCCAGAGCACATCATTTCCATAAAACACATTTATGCTACGTGGCGATTAGAAATGAAATACCCATCTCTGTATTTAATGCCAGCACTGTATGCTGTGAAAATATCAGTGGAGGAGATAATATTCATGTTTAATGAGTGCAATTAAACTCTGCTAGGTGAAATGTCATTTTTTATTAGATTATCCGTGGCGTGTGTCTGATGAGACACTGCAGACCTGCTGACGTGGCAAACTGGGAGTGAACATGAATGTAAACAGGTGTCCCTATTATTTAAAAATTTGAAAGCTCCATCTGTTTCTTATCCTCATATGTTGGGAAGTTAAACAATGGCTCTGCTCTGCATTAAAGGAAGGCATCAGCAAATAGAGGAAATGCAGAGGGAAAGACCGTCCCAGCGGTGCCACACTCAACCTATTTAAGCATGCACATTTAATTAAACACGCTACTAATTATACAAAGTCGTTTGAATTCCTCTGAGAGTGCAAATGCGTTTTATTTGCAACATCTGCTTTAAACACACAAAATAAAAAAAAATAAAAAATAAAAGTGCTCCAAATAGTGAAGAGAACTACAAGACACAAAAGCAAATGAGTCGCTTGAATATGTGTCAGCTAGTATCAAATGTACAAACTAGATTGTTGGAAGTACATAAGAAAAGCAAAATCTAAATGCTTTTGATATCATATAAAATAAAAGAAGCATACTACTTTTATAATATAAAAGAAGCATACTACTGAGCGGGAAGTATTACAAAAGTCTGATCCAACTCACATGTCTTCTTTTTCAGACTACTTCTCATTAATGATCTCTAAATACTGTATATCAAAATTATATTTAAAATGAAAAATGTATTTACTCACCCCCATGTTGGTTATGGAAAAGAAGACATTGTCAGTTACCACAGATTTTCACCAACATTCTTCTAAATATTTTCTTATTTTTGTGTAGACTATCCCTTTAATAGATTAAACAGAATCTTTTTTTACACTTGAGTCCTTCACAATCTTAAACCACAAGCATCTAGAAAATCTCAAGTTTGTTCAGCAGTGGTATATTGATGCAATACCTTTTTTTTATTATTATTATTTTAGGCATCTCAGCCAACGCCTGTGTGTTTCCTTCTAACTTTGGTTCTGATGGTTCATCCGCTGCTCAGAATACTATAGCAGACACACTGCACGTTACAGGACCCTCCTACACAATCTGAACAGGTAAGTGAAATTAAACATGAATTTAATATAAAGGTCAACCTAAGTGTCCACTCCCATGTGGGAAATTCTGGAAATCCATTTATAGAGTCAATTATTCCGGGATGCACTCATACTGAAATTCTGGCCCATATAGATAAATGACGGATATTAGCTTATATCTACAATAAAAGGATCCGGCTAACTCTATAAGCTGAAAAGATTTGTATGCTAAAATGAATCATAACATGATGAAGGCTACAGTACATATTTCTATTTAAAATTCTGCTATTTGTTGAGTTTAAATAAAAAACCAAAAATAAGTCATTAATGCATACTGTTTTATAATGTACTAAAAACGTAGGTACAGATAATTGCCACAGTTTGCACTAAGTAGTATAAATAGAAATTCTGCAATTTAACCTATAGTGTAAAAAAAATCTATAGCTATCTGCACTTAACATAGTGTATATAGCATACGACTAATAAAATATGCTATTTTCACTGTAAATAGCAATGGATACTAAACACCAAGTGAAAATAGCATCTACCGCATTTCCTCAAAAAGTGATTTGAGGTGAAAAGTGCCCCTCAAACCTGATTTTGCTGAGTTCGACATGTTTCTAGGTCAATATATTTGTTAACCCTGGAACAACATCCTGATTAGCCAATCATATTTGAAGAACCACTTTATAGTTTTTGTGAGATGTAGGCTTACAATCAGTGTTTGGCGCTTGTACAGCAGTGTCATTCATCTATGTATTTTCTTCTGATTTTAGGCATTACTCATGGGTAAGGTTAGGTCTAGGTGTAGAGATACGGTCAAGACTGCATTTTTTGGATAAAAAAAAAATGTTGACCTAGGAACACGTCGAACTCAGCAAAGACGTTTTTTGTTGAGTTTTTAGTTTTTTGTTGATTTTCTGTTGAAATAACTTTAAGTGGTCAATAAAATCATTTGACAAAAAGTGATAACAAATGGCAATCAGTTTCATAAACTAAAAGTTGTGCAAAACCGTCCCACTGTAGTTTGTAGCTGAACGTTATAACGACAGGAAATGAAGGATTAGTTGGGTATTATGTAAGAGAGGTTATGCGTGTCGTCTAAAACGGTGTTAAAGCAAAGTTTAAAGTAACACTAGATGGCTGCGCAATTTTGTTATCATTCCGACATGGGCATTTAAAAGTTGTAATAGCCTTTATAGACTATTGTGCGCTTAAGGGTTTCTTTGCAATAAAACGTACAGTTATTAAAAATATTATTTAAATCTTAAAATTAAAAAAAGTGTATCGTGCATCCCTAAAATTAAATACATGATATAAAAATGAATGTTAAGTGTAGAAATATGGCTAAGACAGAATATGATGTGTGCGAATGAATTTATTTTAAGGGGCTGCTGAAACGGCGGTGAACAGTTGTGTGATTTTTTTTGCAGCCTGCAGAGGGCACTCAAACACTGGTGGCGTAACAGGAGCAATGAAATGATTAAAATGATTAGACTTCTTGACACTCATTAAGTCGTCGTACATTGCTTTATGTGCTCCCTGCTCTCCACCCAATGCAACTGCAGTCATCATGAGATGTATATCTAGCCAATAAACAAGCGATAACATCTTTTAATATTTTAGACTCAGTAGCTTTCTGTTTTGTCCAATTATTCTAGAAGTCCAGAAAGAAGAAGAGCAGATGAACAGATAACCTGAACGAAAGGCATGTGGACATCCAGTACAGACAGACACACACGTGCTCGTGCACTCACAAGAGCTCAAGACAACGTTGGATCCATGACAAGACACATTGTTCGCTATTCTTTGTCACCGCTAAACATGCGCACAGAGTTCAGAGGTCTCGTAGGCTGGATACATGGAGTGGAATGTGAATGTGAAACACGGCTAAACTAAATGACAGGTTCGTTTGCGGGGTTTTTGTTCAGCTTGTGACTCGGAGGAGGTGATTTGAGAAGCCTGAATAACAAAGAAACCGACAAAAACAAGATCTTTCTATTTTTTTAAAGCACAGATGTGCAGGCTGTCCACGGTCACGTAAAACAATGCAACTTTGTGGCAATAATCAAAAGAATTTGAATACATTTGTCTCAGACTTTGTCTGTTTAAGCATATTTGTTTGTCTATAATGTGCACGTCCTTTGACTGTCATGACAAAAATAAATGTGTCAAAGATGTAAATTGAGAAAGAAGAACATCAGACATCTGTGTTACACAAAGTACGATTTTAATATGGCAATTTTATCTTACGCAAACTAACTCGGATTCATGTTATGTTTGGGGAATTGTAGAAACAAGTTTGAAGTTTTACAATTAGACTGAGCTTTTCTAGTCATTTTATACATCATGACCTCTTGCAGATATTACATGTAGGCACTTTCCTTCGCCGCTGCACTTCTAAGCCTCACTATTTCTTCAGTAATCGAGCACATTTTTTTATTTTTCTTACAAATAAGAAGGGTGATTTACACCAAAATGCACATTGTGAGCCAGGTGAGCTTTTCTATGTGTTGTTATCAATACTGAATAAATATTTTTTCAAGTAATACACTGCTGTCTTAATTTCTCTAACGAATACGATCAATCTTCTAATGCAGTAACACTGTTTTTTATTTAAAGCCATGCATAAATCATGCCTTCATCAACAAGGAGGCGAACACTATTCTGGGTTACGTTCTAAGAGACAGTCATTGGTTAGTCACCATTAGCCAATTAAAAGCACTTGAAAACATGCCACGGTTGTGTCAGGAATAGGCTTTCCGTATCAACAGCACACATTAACTTCCGGCCTCTTCTCTGCACTTGTTCATTTAACTGCTGACAGTGGGTGTCAATCAGATCATTAAAACAGGAGGAAAAAAATATCATGCAGCCTGTACATGCGTCAGCCGGGTACTGCATCAATCTGTAAGATATTCATGATTTTCAGCCACTATTCGACTATAGAGAAGCCAGAGTCAATAGGTCAGTGGGAGAAAACACAGACGGAGGCGTCTGGGGGTGTTTATAAACAAACAGGCTAAGGTCAGGAACGCTGTAACGGGGCTCAACGCTGATGACGACAGGCCATATCTAAAATGGATTCTTATCAGAACTCTTCAGACAGTTTATTTTCTGTAGTGCTCATTTTAAAGCAGCTTTCTGAGATGCGCTTCTGATAAAGTGAGCCAGTTCTGCTCTGGAAAATCTCACTGGCTGAATCTGACATTTTAAGTCAGACGATATTTCTCTTTTCAAAGACTGGCTCTTAAAGGATAAGGAATGGAGAATAGATCAGACTGATTTTCGGACAGGATACCAGGCTACAATTGTTAAGATAGGCTTAACTGCAGTCTTTTCTCTGCTGAAAACAATAGAAACAATCATACACTTCTAATGCTTTTCACTACAAATAACAAAAACTATCAACTGTTAACCGTTGAAACCATTACTTGTAGTATTTTGGGCCATATTTCACTTTAATTAGTGGTTTTAACAAGTCACCAATAGAAGGCAACACATTACTAATAGAGACCCACAGGGACCATTACAGCTTGCTTTAAAACCAATACAATTTTAACCACTGTAAATTCTACAAGGTATTCATTTTTTTACTTTAATTAACTTTTCACGGGATGCGCATACAATTATATGCATAAAATATGATTGCTGAAATATGCTTAAAATAATAACACAAGATGAAAAGCAAATATGGTGGTCTAAAAACAGAAATCATCTCCTAATGTAGAGATCACACGATCAATAGCATCATACAATTGACTAACTTTTAAAAATAATAGCAAAAACACTTCATAGAGCATTTTCAGTCAGTGGTTTAAGTGCATCAACAGCATAAATGTAAAAAAAAAATCTAACTAAACAACTTAACAAATCTCATCAGCATTATCTAGAGTGATGTGCAAACGTGCTATTCAGAGCAAAGACTGAGCGAGAAATAAAATACCTAAACAAGCAGATATTGTGATGAAACAAACCTCAACAACTTTGACTCGATTCTGTTCTTAAACTATTCATGCATCCAGGCCGATCAGTGTCAGCAAAGAGTTAAAAAACACTGGAGCTAATGGGATGAATAAGAACAAAAGCTACTTTTAATGAGCTTTTATGCCTGACTTCTCTCTGAAAATGACGTTGGTTTGTGTAATGTAGTAAGGTTGATTCTTTTATATCAAATCAATGAAACATTTAATCACAGTGTTGTGAAGTTGGTCTAAAAACAGAGTCTTTGAGTCATTTAATCGAAACCTTTATTTAAACATTTAAAGTTATATACAAAGATCTAATAAAGTCTTTTTATGTGTCATGTTACTTTTTTACATTTAATTTGTGAATCAGTGTGTTTATACAGCCAGTCTGATGTTTCATCCAGTATAACTGATCATTCGCACTCATGGTCATGCTCCAGTAATGATTCATTTCAGTCGTGTTCTTTGTTTTCCTGCCCCATTGCGTTTCCATATCAACACTTTCGTATCAGTTTTGACAATCCCGCGTTAAATACCAGCTGAGGATGGCGAGGAAAAGGCGAGACGAGGCGGGTTTTTCTTCATCTCTCACAGAGCACAGTTAGACCAGTTCTGTTCTAAACACAGAGCACAGCCATCAGGAGCCAGCAGACTCAGAACGTGATTTGCCAGTGTAATCGATCAATGCAAGAAAACAACTGGCAAGTAGAACTTCAGCTGATAACGTCACAATGCATTGTTCACTTAAAAACTGTTGAGCTCTGTCTGTTGAATCGGTTTAATGGATTCTACGTTGTGTTTACATTGTGATTCATATCCTCTGAAGGCAAATTAATTATTATATGACTTCTCTCTGGACATTTTCTTGCCTGTCCTATTTAATCACCAGTGTCAGAAATGTTTGCTCCACATTAAGTGTGGTCTTGACAGATTTATTCTATTCGTTTGGTTCTTTTTTTAGCTTGTTTAACCGCTTGATTTTGCAAACTGGCATGTCTTATAATCTTATTTTAATGTTTTATCTTAATTATGAAAACACTGGTTTGTAGTGCAAACGGTTTTATCATTGATTTAGTGACTGCACTGTGTTATTTCCTCTTGCTATTTCCCAACATCGTCTAAAAAATATCAGTTGCGCACATTCACATGAAACGCCATTCGAAAATGTAAAGATTTACCGATACCGATTTACTGATTATTGCTGGCAAATTATCAACACACAAGCCCAAGAACGAGCATTTAGGACCCTAGACACTATCTATGGTTGTATCTGAATGACAAATATGGGAAACACATGTTTGTGTGCAACAGTGGCATTCGCATTCATGGACTGATTTGTGAAGTTGGAGCACATGTGTCTTCTGGGTAAGGTCTTCCATTTAATTCTAGATGCATCAGGTCATACATTTTGTATAAACCCGGCTCCTCCGTGTGCTCATCAAGGTTACTGTGCTAACCAGGTGAAGGGTTGAATAATGGTCTGACAATCCAGAGATGTGGATCTGTGGCAGATCCAGCGCTGCTGAATAATGCAAGGAGCAAACAATCAGTGCACACACACCTATACAGCTCTCAGGAAAGGACCACTCAGTATCAGATATTTAAAATACAGGCTGTCATTTGTTAATGACTAAATATCAGTTTTACTATGCTGCTGACACTTTTTAATTTAATGTTTTATACTTGGGCACTTTTTAAAACCTATGATACTGCTGAATATTAATCGTATTTTTAATAATACCTTTTTAGAAATCACATCACATAGAGAGCAAGTTAATGGATTTCAGTGCGTTTCATACAATATACATACAACAAGTCCTGTGTAGGAGGTTAAAGAGGAAAGCAGTCGTAGCTCCGTTAAAAGACCAGTTCACCCAGAATTGAATATTTACCTAAAAGTGAGGACATCCAATAAGATGTAGATGAGTTTGTTTCTTCATCAGAGCTGTTTTGGACAAATTTATCATCATAGCACTTGCTCAACAATGGATCCTCTGCATTGATTTCTTTCACTGGAGAAATCAATTTTAATATCAATATCAAATGTGTTAAAAACACCCTAATAATGGATTGGTTTCTTAGAAATAGCTTGTTAATTGGAGTCATGAGGATTACTTGCAAATTACTGCAATGTTTTTAATTGTGGTTTGGATGCTCTGATGGCACCCATTCATTACAGAGGATCCATTGGTGAGCAAATGATGTAATGCTGTTTTTCTCCAAATTTGTTCTGATGAAAAATTTGACTAAAGACGAATTCCTTATGAACTAGTGGTAGATGTCCTGAAGATCCGGTATAGATGAGCCACTTATAACTTCACACATTTGTACCTTCACTTTAATGGCTGCCGCTTTTGCATTTTCAAAAGAATGTGGGCTTTGGCACGAGAAGAGCAGGGCTTTAATTACGAGCTGCTGAGAAGATGAGTGAATCCCTCCAGAGGAGAGAAATGAGACACATTGAGGTGGTGAAAATGTCAGACATCTGACCGCACCTAATCAGAATGTACGACATGGTCGAAGATCTGTCTTCATCCTGTCATGCTTTGCTCAGATCGTTATACGGGAAAAAACCTGGACTAAAATAATGACTTAGAATTAGAAGAATTCTCAGAATATTCTTAGAAACAAACTGTGAGATTACAAATGACCTACATTTTTATTTTTCAATGTAATTATTAGCTACGCTTGATCCTTCAGTTCATATTCGTCAGGTAATTATTTTAAAAGATTTCAAATAAAAAAAACGACAAAAGGCAAGACCACTTTTAATAAAAGAATCACACAGTCCATTTAAGAGTTTAAGATTTAGAGAAGCTATAACATTTGAGATGTAGTCTGTAAAACGTTTTTTCATTTAAACATCTAAACTTGTGATGTTGCATAATAACTATGCTGTCAACTCTTCAAAGCAATTTTTACAGAAACATTCTGTCCATTCATTTTAGAAGCCGAATAGTCACATGCTGAATCAATACAAAGAAAAAAACACACGGCGTTGTCAAACACAAAACATTTCAGGCATTTCAAGTAAACCTTCACGTACAAAGGTCAGAACAAGGCTGTGTTGGATATAAAAATTGATCCATTTTTATTCTTAAGAGAATTGACGGATGAGATATAGGTCAGATGTACACGAAAATGACATCTTCCTTCGTCTGCACTGTGAAATATAGGTCACAAACCAATTTGACGCCTGGACATATAGTATTTTGTGTGTGAATATATATGGGCAAGGACATTTATGTTTTTATAGATAATTATATGGTGAATATATTGGTAACCCGCAACTGCCAATTAGAGATGTGTATCCTTCTAGACATGGGTGGAATTGACTGCCCACTCAGGTGATTCATAAAATCATTCATAAAAAAAAAAAAAACTTTCATTGTTTTTACAGCAAGCATTTCCTGTTGTCAGCACTTTAACAATTGTGCTCGCTGTTTCTAAACGCGCACATGACTTTTGGTACAATAATGAACGGAGAAAATGCCAATATACGCAAAGGACACACTTATGTAAAGAGAGAGAAAAGAATATAAAGACATGTGTACTTTATGATCTTACAGGTAATTCGGGCAACTCTTTTGGGGCATCCCAGTGCCGAAAGGCTGCTCAATCAACCTATTCACTTTACACTCTTGAAAAGCATCTTTTAAAAGATCCTAATTGGCATTTAGATTCATGAAGAAAACCATTCATCCCTTGAATAAACACCACTGGAACATTTTATTTTAAGATTGCGTGCTTAAATGAACCAGCGTTATTTTTTATTAAATAAATGGGATGCAATATTACATACAACCAGTTGTTACAAATAATTGCATACCAATAAATTAAATTTTCCCTACAAGCAGTGGATTTAAATTGCACGGAAGTCAAAGCAATATCATGTCTGATTCAAACCGACTCCCCGCTGATTCTTAAAAAAACCTGACTGAATACGGATGCGGTGACGTTACGTGAATACATCAGGTAGCAGGAACGTCGTATAAATAGAGAAAGTTTCCCAGCGACCCAGTGGAAGCAATAGAAAGCAGCAACAAGAGCACAAGCGCCGAGGAAAAAAAACAACAACAACTTTGAACGCTGTTATCTGTCTATTAAATTCTCAGTTCTACCTTACCGACTCCGAAGCCTTCAGCACCATGGACAGCGTGCGCGCGGCGGTTTACCTGAGCCTGGTCCTCTCGCTGCTCTGCGTCTGCAGGGGTCAGGTGTCACTGGACAACCGGCTGAGCGCGCAAGACGAGCAGTTCATTAAAAGAGACCTGGTAAGACAATAAACGAGAGTGACTCAACAAGTGAAGGCCTTTTTTTTCAAGTTTCCGCTACATCTGAAACAATCGGGAGTGAGTTCTCTACATCGAATGCATTCAGTAATGTCAAAAGAAACCACGTTCACGACTAAGAAAGCATGAAGTTAGACGCATCTTCAGAGCTGTTACTGAGAATTATCGAATCTTTAAACAGTTTCTAATCTATCTGTCTGTCTTCGAAAGTCATGCTTTCTCGCCGTTTGTTTGCAGGCTGAGGCGCTCGACGAACTTTTGGATGGAGACCAGGACAATCGGATATCTGTGGAGAAAAAGGCTAGCGTCATCCCGAGGGTAAACTCGTTCGTTTCTAACGTTTTCTTCGAGTAAAAGAGGTTGGCTGTACACGTGTCTAACGCGATGCACGGTGTTTCTCAGTGTGATGTGGGGGAGCGCTGCGCCATGAAGCACGGACCGCGCATCGGGCGACTGTGTGACTGCATGCGAGGGACAGCCTGCAATACTTTCTTCTTGCGCTGCTACTGACGGAGCTCGCGCGGCTCCCTTCTCTCTCTCAGGCACTGTGCTAAGAAACTCCTGACAGCGATGCTTGGGACACCCCATCCATTTAACGCGTGAAATTAATGACACGGGTGATGTATTGATAGTGTCGTTTTGTCCGTTAACTCGTCTACGTGCGTGCGTTATTAAAAGTGTTCATTTTACGTTAACAAAACGTCTTTAAGGCATTCTCTGTGAGTTTATAATGTAACTGTTTAATAAAAGCCTAAAAACTCTCAAAACAAGGTCTGAAGCGAGTCATTGAGGGGAATGGGTGCGATCGGTGATGATTAACGAGTGTCATTATTAACAGCGAACATCTCAATCTGAATAATCGTTAATCAGGGGTTTCTAACAACAAAAGACTTAACTGTTTGATGTGAGTAATGTACGCGACTTTCGGTGCGCAATCCGAGGATCTTGAGGTACAAAACTCGTCTTCCGGTCATCTCAAGCTTTAAAAGTGTCTAAAAAGTGTTTAAAAGCTTTAGCAATTATGTGTGCGATAGCCATCAAAAGCAGCGACGATCATCGGAAACCGCTAGAGATCGTACAGTTGCTATGGTTACCTTTATCTTCTCAGGCAAACAAGAATTAGCGAGCGTCTGTTTAGCCCGAAACTTTTGTGGTTACGGAAACATTGCTCGAAAACGCTGCTGAAACATACGTATAGAATAATTAATAGCTTACTTTATATATATAAAACATGCTTTACAATAACAATACAGGCTAACTAGCCTACGTTACATTACGCAAAGCCTGGTTGCCAGATCTAGACTCATTCTGTCGCTTAAATCCTCTTTAAAATAAATAGGATTAGGGTGCTGTTAGATCTATCCACATGAAACGATTGGGTCACCAATCACTACATAAACGAAAGAAAATGTCTCAGAGGGAAGGGAAATCTACATATAATGGTGATAAATCTCTTTCAGCAGGGGTGATCAATGTGACGTAGAAGCAGGTAAGACCTTTTAAGTCCCACAAGACTTTGCGTGAAAACTCGCGCCGCTCGCGCACTCAAAGCACTCCTACTCCTACGATAAAAAACATAATGTCAAATGTCCCTATACTCGTCGTAGCGCTTCACTGTGCTGTATACGTGTATTCTCACATCGGCGGCGTGGACTCGAGACCTCCAGACTACGAGCCGACCGGACCGGTCACTGACGACGCGGCGGAAGCGGTGAGTGCAAATACCGCGCGCACACTAATCGGACCCAGGGCCGTTGGATAAGCGGAAAACTTACTTGTGTATTTCAGACAAGAGCTGTGACGGAATATAGCGAAAATGTTCAGAGACCGGTCGTGCCCATTTTGAAGAGAAAGTTCAACCGTCTCCCGGGTTTATGCAGGCGTCTCCGGAGGAGGAGGATAACGATTCTGGTACTTCACTTTTTTTTTGCCTGTTAGAAGTCCGTACACCGCGACAAACACGGCTGTAACATAACTCATCCGGCATTTGGGATTTAAAGGGATAGTTCAATTAAACATCAACGCGTGTTATTGTTTATTTACCCTAACGTTGTTCAATGAATTCGTGAGTTTGTTTGCACTGCGCAACAGAAAGAAATATACTCTGAAGGGCGTTTGGGTAGCCACTGACTTCCGTATGGAAAAGAAATACTTGGGATTTCGGTGGCTAACTGTTGAGTTAGAAACATTAAAATGAATTATAACGAATTAACTTTAAAATCTCATCTTTTGCAGTCAATAGAGGGAATTAATTCATACATGTTTGGAACAACTTGAGGGCGAAGAAATACAAAACATTTATTTGTGAACTATCACTTTAAGAAGGAAGAGCACAGGAAAAAAACTAAATTGCTTAAAATAATGGCTTGTGGTAAAGTTCCCACTTTTTTTTTTTTGATGGCAGCTGAACACTTAGACAGCGAAGTACAAAGCAGACTAATATTTTCTTTATTAATACTTGTGACATTTCAATGGTCATTATATTAATGGTAAGTATATTAAGTGTTTAGACTTCAGCAAAAATGTGTGCAGCTGACAGATATTTCTTACATTTCTTTTTGTTCTTCTCCACAGTGTAACACATCAAAGTTCTGCTCTGCGACGACACGTTCTCAGCATGGCCACATCTGCTCCTGCCCGAAAGGATCAAAATGCACTCATTTCTTTTTATGGAGTTTGTGACCCCTTTCTCTTTTTTTTTTTTTTTACTTCAGTCACACAATACAGTTTTCCATCATGACAGAAACACACGACGACAGACAAACTAGGGCAATTCCTTTTCCCCCACATTTATTCCTCAGTTCATTATCAACAGAGGACAGGAAATGTCGCTCATCCTTTCATAAAAATACACCTTTTACATTTTAAGCAGATCATTATTATCAGTTATGGGACAAAGTCCAAACTCGAGTGTTTTTCTTTTTAACCTGTGTAGTTAAAAAAAGAGGGCTTAATAAAAAGGCATTATTCCGTCAAACCAATGTAAATAAACTTATGGGGAAATGTTAGAAATGTACCCAAAACAAGGAGAGTAAAGCCTCTCTGAAGATGATGGCACAAAATATCACCTTCAATAAACAAGATGCAGATCCGGTATTGATTTTTTTTCTGTCAAGTGCTAATAAAGAAAGAAAAAATAAAACAAAAAATGTGGGTTGATTTCAAAACATCCTCTTAATTTTAAGCCAAGCAGCTTTTATCATACATTACAATGCACTCTTGCATATATCAGTCAGATACGAGTACAGAGCTGGTATTTCGGACTGACGTTATGAACCCAGACGCTTGTTCACAGAATATTTATTTTTACTCAGGAGGGCAAAGACTTAAATAAATGCTATTAATGGAACAATTTTTTAAACTTTAATAAACAGCACCTACAAGTCTCTAAAGAACGTGTCAAAACACTATGAAAGTATATACTGAAAATAAGGATTTTACAAACAGCCACTGCACGTATAAGATTAATTAAATTACTGTTAAATGTTCCTGGAAGAAACACATCGATGTTAATAGAAGGACGAGTGTGTCAGTTTGGAGAAACTCAGGAAAAAGTCACCTGTGATTTCATGAATGGTAGCGTGTTCCAAAATGCATGAAGCCAAACGAAAAAAAAAAAAAAAACTTGTCTGAAACTCACCCTGACTAACATAAACCCACTGCGATGAAACACAGTATCGTATCTTCTTTCAAGACTTACGGTTCATTCTCGAAAATACTTGATGTGCTTTTGGATTATTGAAAACATGCAACACACACCCATATTTTGTTCTACACACACCACCTTCACAGCATTTGAAAGAACACGTATACGCAGATCTGTACATCTTCTGTTACAAAATAGGGACCAGACTCCCATCTTGCATAATGTTTGCTGATTCGATGGGATGATCTTGAGATTCACATCTAGTTAGTCAAGTCCTACGCAAAAGCAGCATCCACAAGTAATGTCAGAGCTTTGTCTTTGTGCGTCCAGTAATATGAGACCAGTGATAAAGTCTGGAAGCCTCCATGAACTGTAGGGTTATGCTCTTTGCTGAGAGTTTATAACACCGGGCCACAGGCCCATTAACTTTTAGTAAAGTCCGGTCTATTAAATAGACTCTATCTGTCGCCGAACCTTGTCTGAGGCTTGGCGGTCAAGTGAGCGTTGTCTAGCGACCACCAGCATTGCAAAGACAACAGTGAGAGCCAGCATCGCACCCTCAAATTTCCAAAAGAGATGCTCCTCCATTTTGGTAGAGCGACAGCTGAACGGAAAACAACGAGTTATTAATTAGCATGACTTTTTAGCGGGCTATAGTAATAATATTGTAAGATAGACCAACATTTGCTATTTTGCCATAAACATAATTTGCAAGGAACGTTGAGAAAAAAGCAGACAACAAAATCACTTTTGGGCAAAGTAGCACAAAACAGTTCTACTGGGAAAGCCACAGTGCCTCTTTTATTTAAAGTTTATATTTATAAATTTATATTTCCCATGGATTTAGAACATGCAGACAAAACAACTCATTATGCTCAATTTACAACATCAGCATAAATGTGTATGGTCGGCAACTATTTTCCAAACTAAATAGGATAGGCTATATATTTTTGGTGGAGAGCCACTCACCTCTTGTATTCATCTCTGTTAGATTTAGTACAGTTGATCTTTTCTACAAATCCTGTTTGGCTGCAGGCTGGTATAGTTTTCTGTAAATATGACAATTTACAAGGTAAGCAGAGAAAACCTTTACATAGGGGTGTGCGATACAGTCTGCGATAATATTGTAATTGTTGTTTTAACAATGTGCGATTTGACATTATCGAGTATTTTAGCAAAAACCAGAAAAACACCCCTACAGAGTGCGCGCGCACACACACGCACACACGCACACACACACACACACACACACACACACACGCAAGACACGCACACGCTGCGCACACACACACACGCACACACGCACACACACACACACACACACACACACACACGCACACACGCACACACACACACACACACACACACACTAGACTAGTCTAGACTAGAAAACGTATATACACATTACATAAACATAGCATGTTAAACATTTTTTATGTAGATGATACCACACAAAAACCGTTTCTTCCTCCAACATATTTAATTTTATAACAGCTCAAAAAAATAAGATACTAAGAAAATAAGATACATTTTTGCTTCACTTTGACAAAAAAAATGATTCCTAAATGCCATTTAGGATGCAGCTTCTGTGTTTCATCTGCATTGCAAAGATTACTTTTATTAATATTGATTTCATTATCAGCTTAAATGTCTTAATATTCTAATTCACTGCAAAAAAATTAAATAAAAATTGCACACTTGAAAAAAAAATTATAGATGACCATAAATTGTCAATTTAAACTTACTGAAAAATATTTTTTTCCTCTGAACTGACCACCACACAGATTATGCATATTATATAAAATATATAATGTATAATATTATATAAAAACTTATTTTATATATTTTTGCCATTATCACACACCCTTACCTTTACATGAATTCACAAATCTACTTTTTTTTTTTTTTTTTTTTACAATTAAATCTATCCACTGCTGCAACAATTGCAATCCATAAGCTATTGAGCACTATATTTGCATACCTTGTGACCCTTCAAAACATATTACAATTAAAAAAAGATATTTAAATTGTAAGATTTAAAAACTGAGCTGTTGAAAATAAATCAATGTGGCCTCAGTTAGCACATAATACCTTTTTCAAATAAAAAGTAAAAACCCTGTTATTTTTCTTAACCCCCAAAAAAAACAAAACAATTGTGTGTGTGTATCCTCACCGATTGCAATCCTTCACATGCACTGCACTCTTTAGCCACCACAAACTCCTCCAGCTGCCAACATGGTGCTGTAACCGCCTTCGTCACCACAACTACAAAACAAATACATTACAATAAAGACAGTTACAACTATAGGAACATGCTACACTTCAGAAGAACAGCCTTTAATGAAATCCTGATTTTTGCAAGTACCTGCTGCCTTCTCATCGCTAAGAAGAGCTGCTCCAAACACTCTAGAAAAAAAAAAAGTTTACATTTTAAATAAACGAGCACGATCAAAGCTTAGGTTCACATTACTCTGCATCAGAAGGAAATCACTTATGGCAATCTGTATAAAAAAAGCTGTAATTTTCTCACCTAAGAGACACTAAGCCCCAGAATAAAGCATGCAGGGCCAGGATCCGGGGTCTCAGACATGCCATAGGGATCCTACAGTCACTCTCCATTGCTCTGGTGCACATGCGTTTATATATCAACAACACTGATGTTTACTGCCGGTTCATAGTAACGTTTCATTCCTCAGAGCAGTAAAACATCCAAAGTACCTTCAAAGACACATGTGAAAAATAAAATGAATACACTGTAGGTCATACAAACCCTAACCACGCACTGTGACAGGCTAATTATATATCTAGATTGCCATAATCTCATTACATGGGCTGTTACTCATTACAAAACCTGTTGAATCTAGACACAAGAGGCGTGATACAGAAAACTAATAAAAACTTTGTCCTGGGCAGATATACTGCATCCAAAATAAACGTTTGCGCGTACTGTATATATTTATTCTGCATATATAAATACATAAACACATGCATGTATGCATAATTTTTTTTTTATGATGATAAACTATATTTTCATTACATTTTTAATATTATATATTGTATGTGCGTGTCTTTAAATATACAAAAGACTTTTATTCTGTATGCGATTAACCGTCTCCCAGCGCTATAAGAAATATATCACATTTCTACAGAGGAAACCAAGTTAGCAGAGAAGCTAAAAAGACCCCGAGGAAGAAACGCTCGTAGTCTGCCACAGAAAACGAGTAAACCACAACGAAGCGCACTGGAAATTGCTAAAATGGTCAAACCACGTTAAAGCCACTTAGAATGTAACATCACTGAAATAATTAGCTCCTGGGTTAAATGGTTAAATAACTCAAACAGCGTAAATTACTCAAAAACGCCTACCGTTCAATCAGCACAAATGTAGCGTTTGCTATAAAAACGAGGGAAGCACAGCTCGACTTGCCTCGCCGTCGACCGTGAATACACACAAGTGAGCTCACGACTTTCGTAAACAGAGAAAGTGCGATAAGCGCCAACTAAACACGGTCCACATCAGCAGGGAACACGCAATACTCACCCGAGAGATAGGGAGACATCCCCACGAGAGCAGCTCCGAGGACGCCTAACGGCCAGCGATCATCGATCGCTGCTTATAACGCGACCGTCCGGTCAAAATACTCCGTGTAAACGTCTTTATTTACAGAGAGCTCCAGTCGAGGGCCCGGCTGCCATACCGAAGCGTTACGTCACAGGAGAACGTGGCTTTCACGCCAGGTTTAAAGTGTACCGCCCTCCAGCGGATCAGCGGAAACTATTTTTCGACTCGAACTATTTTTCAAAACGGGAATTTCCTCATAGGTTCACTTCACTAACTCCGCTCTGTGGCCCCACAGTTATTTTGCACTTCAGTGTTTTTATTAAAACGTCTAGACATTATATTTTATTTTTTGAAATAGATTTAATTACACATTTGATTTGATTAAAATTGCATAATTGTTATATTTTATCTTTTAGGCTACCGAGCAGATTATACAGCTGAATTTAAGTTAAGCACAGAGAATGTAAATGTAAAAATAATTTTTACTGCCCAACTAAAAATGTATAGAGAAGAGCATTAAATTGCTTTCAGAGATCCGTTACACCTGTTTTTCATAAACAAAATCTGGATTTATTCATATATATATATTTTTACAATCATGTCAGAGTTAAACATACACATTATAGATTAAGTTACCTCTCACATTAGCAGTTACCAATCATATCAACGAGGAAAAAAGTGTTACGTAATGCCTGAAGGGTTCTTATTAAAGGGACAGAGGTTGGAGAGTGTGTGTTCGGGAAACAAGAACTTCTGAAAACAGGTGTTTGTTTTCGAACGCAGTCCAGTAGAAACAAATGTGACGAAAAGGAGATTGAGATTTTGTACTGAATGCACTTTGGATGCACGTACTGGAATCCGTGAAGGCGCTAGGGAAAAGTAAATATAGAAAATTCTGCTTGAATTGTCTACTCCAGTTCTGTCCATTAGAATGATAAATGAATGCCATGACGAGTGGCCTAAACGATCTCTTAGGTCCACCGTTGTACCGTAAACACATGGTCGGTGTGCTCTCACTATGTCAGAAAGGCAGAGGAGTGCTGTATTCCCTACAATCCGCTCCATGCTGTCCGTTACCTGAACTGCATGTCATGTAAAGCTGGAACCAGTCCCATAACTGCATGCATAGATATTAATGTTGAGATCATGCATCAATGCTCATCTCAATGTCTCGGATTAGTCTCAGTGCTCCCAGTTTACTCAGTTATTCAAAAGTAGTGGCAAGTCTGTACATGGCTGAGGTTAAGGTCAAGTGTGAGACACTATGAGAGTCTTTTTTGTTCTTGAATAATCAGAAACATAATGCATGATAAGTATTTCTTCATGCCGGGTTGATCTCTGACCTATTGATCTTTAAGGGTGATGATGAATGACAAAACAAGGCATTCAATGTTAGGTCATAACCTGGTGAAACAGAATTAAAGGGATAGTTCACCCAAAAATAATTATTCTGTCATCATATACTCATGCTGTTACAAATGCGTGTGGCTTTAATAGACATTAGTCAGGGTAGCACTGTATTTCATTTCTGACAGGAAGTACAGTGTGATCAATGGATTGGTCTGTTGTTTAACGTCATACCGATTGTTCAAGTGACGAAAAATCTTTCTGGAAAAATAAGAGTTTTAGAAGACACCATGGAGCAGTTTTGAAAGTTGTGAGTTGTGAAAATAGCATGATCTAGGACCACTGTAAAGATTGCAAGTTTCTCACGGTCTTGTATTCAAAATTTAAAGAGATAGCTCACCCAAAAATATTCATGCATATTACTTTCTTCTTTACGGCAAACACAATCAGAGTTATATTCAAAAAACGTCCTGGCTCTTTCAAGCTTTATAATGGCAGTGGATTGTGTTCGAGATTTTGAATGGCAAAAAAGTGTATCCATCCACCACAAAAAAAAAAGAAGAAGAGCCCCACAGCTCCAGGGGGTTAATAAAATGAAGATTTTCATTTGTGTTAAATTTTGGAAAAATATCCATATTTCAGATTTTACAAAATACAATCTAGGTGTAATCATAGTAGATCATGGGGAAATTTAGATTTTTGAGTGAACTATGCCTTTAATATGCCCTCTAACCTAATTAAGAGCTATAGGGTCAGATATGCTGTTTTGGACCTCACTGAATTTATATGGACTACAGAGATATTTTCTAAAATATCTAAAAATATCTTAATATTTATATATTGTTTGGATATCAGAGAAACAGCAATTGTATTTGTTGTTGTTTCTGCTTTTGGAAAACCCTACACTGTACGAAATAAGAAAAGAAAGGGAAAATGTATTGGTAGTTGTGCAGTAATTTTACAGACATTTCCATTACCTGTAAAACACAACGCAATGTAGTGCAAAATTCAAACTACGGGTAAAACACCTGTATAAAATAAAAAAATCCTAACACAGTACAGTACAGTATTAATACAGTACATCGTGCCATATTTTTACGAATTTCTTTAACAGCGTAGAAATGTGAAAAAGGTCCATCATACATGTTTGGAAGGACACAAATTACAATTTTTGAGCGAAATATCCCTTTAAATCTCAACTGATTGAGAGTCTCATTTGGGGAGGAGCTATAGACTTCTTTTGACCCTCTTGCTTGTTTGCAGTTAGACTGATGCACATGCTGAATGAAGAGATGGGCTGCAAGGCAAAGAGGCTGAGGATCAGAGAGAAGGGCATATGAGCAGCCTCTATAACTATAACCCACTAAATTAAATCAAACTTGCCTGAACTATTCAAACTATTAACATGCACTTTAATGCTGGCTATTTCATCAAAGAATACTTTTATTTATTTATTTGATTTTCTTATTTTTTGCACGGTGGGCTTCTGAGAGATGATGCAGTGGCAAGGGCGCTATCGCAGAAGAGAGGGACCCAATAAGCCAAAGAGATGCGAGAAGGAAACCTGAGGGTCTCACATTTTGAAGTTCCTTCCTTCCTGAAGTGGCCAGAGGAACCATGCAAGATCAAAATGACAGGAGATGATGCTTTGGTGGAAATATCATCCAGCAGTCTATCATGCTGTTCTTTATAGCAATCTGTGATGCTGTTTTCTTGAAGGACATGTCAGTGATAAAGGAAAAGTACTGGATGCAGTACATTCATTAGAAGCTCAGCGACTTCTGGTGGCACAAGGAGTCTATTGCATCAGGCCAAAGTGTAAGGCCAAGGCCGAGAAGGAGAGTCCGAAATTCTAATTCAGTTCACAATGCCCTGATTTCTTAGAAAAAAAGACAGACAGAAAAATAGAATTGCTCTGGGGGCCTATTGGTTATCAAAAGCTCAACAAAACCGAGAAACGATATTGGCACAGAGACTTCCAGAAAGAAATACCATCAACGAAATGTAAAGGGGACAGTTTTGTAGCAGTCAGGAGATTCATCCCCACATATTTTGGAAGACTTTTAAAAAGTGATGGTTGAAGACCACTTCAGATTAAACTCTGCCATCTACTGGAAGAAATCCATATGTTCAACAAAACCTCGATAATATCTTCAATCCAAGTAAGTAAATATTTGTCTAAAACTTTCCTGAATCAGTTGAAATGAAGTAAAAAGAAGAAAGTTACTACAGGCATGTTAAAATTTAAACTGGACAGTGCGAAATATCAGGGCATAGTTTGCAAGGCAAAGTCTAGAAAGGTTGGCCAGAAGCCACCATCCACTGTGCAAAGGATGAACCCATGCAAGGATACAGCAGTTGTTTAGAGGAACTGTGCTAGGTTAATTTAGGGAGGTATTTAGCCTTTGGATGAGTTGCCCTGATGCTACATTCAGAGCGGGGCTGCTGCCGGGTGTCTCTGGGGTCATTCCATGTTGCCACTGTCTGAGTGGGAGATATTAAGGGTGTTCACGGAGGGGAACAGGTCACGTTGATCGGTGGGACTGTGGTAGTCAGACGTCAAGTCAGGTTCCAGCAGGGAAGACAGGGTGAAGTGGGACGAGCCCTTTTTCAGGCACTGTGAATAGAAGTTTAGGAGCAGGTCCAGCTTGTTTTCAATTGACTGCACCTGAGAAAGGGGGGAAAAAAAGAGTTTGTAGTCAACTAAATCTAGCGTTATTTTAAATTAGCTTGTAATATTATTAATATCAGCAGGTTTCAAAACGATAACTCTATTATGTGAAACACTTGGCTGCAATATAAACACTGTAGGTAATGAATTTCTGCCATAAGTAAAAACTCAACACACTTACGCTAAAATATAACACTAAAGGCTTAGCTTATAAAATTAATAATAAATTGCAACTTTTTGATTATATGGAAAGTAACTGTAACATCTGTTACAATAATACACAGAAGGTTTCTTTTAAACAGTTTAAATGTAAAAAATAAATAAAATATATTTTACTGAGCAAACTGTTTACAATAAGGATAATAAGAAATGCGTATAGAGCAGGAAATCAGCATATTAGAAAGATTTTTTGAAGTATCACGTGACCCTGAAGACTGCAGCAATGATGAAAATTCTGCTTTGCATCATACAAATAAAAAAATATAAATCTCTTATTTTAATATTACTGTTTTTACTTGATTTGTGATCAAATAAATATACTGGTGAGTAAAGGAGGATATAACTGACCCTAAATCATTCGATATAGATAGATAGATAGATAGATAGATAGATAGATAGATAGATAGATAGATAGATAGATAGATAAATTACCTGCTTCTCCACTTTCACCACACGTCCCATCATGCTTAATTCATCCATCTGTTCCAGTTCAGGAGGAGTTTTCTCCCCTTTTTCAGGCCTCACTTTTTTATCTGATGGAATGGTACCTCTTCCTATGATCTGATCCACCCTTAAAAAAAAACAAAATTAAATGAGACTTATTAGGAAAGGCTTTTGTATTAGGAGTAAAAGCTGATAGGAAGAATGATGGCTTGACTGAGTTTTATTTTTACTGATCTAACCTCGTCTGCAGGCTTTTGATTCTTCCCAGCATATCGAGGTGTCCAGCTGAATATTGCTCAATCACATCTTTTACGTCATATGGCCGCAGGGTTTCTTTAAACTTCCTCTTGGCCACCAAGAATTTAAGAATCCTACGTAATGTGAGACACAAAAGCACATTAGAATGACCCGGAATCTAGGCACAATGACGTAGAAGCCTCCATGGCATTACAGGAAAAGATAAAACAGGAACACTGCACACAAAAGCAAACAGCTGTGAAACAGGTCGCAAGATTAATAAGTGTAACAAGATTAATTGCAGAAAGAGGCCTTATCAATTACATGAGTAACTCATAAACAGTCAGCAGAGAGAGAGAGAGAGAATACATTCCCCACCTCACAGCTGGTAATTATTCTGACGATGACAACCTCTTCACACAGAGGGAAAGTGTGTGTGTGTGTGTTGTGTAATGTAACCTCCCAGGGAAAAAAGGGAATTTCTTCCACGTCACCATACTGTAGCGTTTGAAGCATAAGACTAACAAAACGACAATTGTGGCTTATTGTGTGTACTCTCTACAGCCAATCAAGAAAATAAATGAATAAATAAAATAAATAATACAATTTATAATAATAACAATATAATTTATTTTACGTTTATTATACAATTTTAAAATGGGTGTTGCATACTGTACATACTGTCCAATTTGTAGGGAACATGTAACCACAAAAAATGTTTCATAATCTTCTCATGCTTCACAGTAATTTTGTAGTGTCTCTCTTAAAGGTTAAAACCCATGCATAATAGCTGCTATATATATTAAAAAAAAAAAAAAAAAAAAAAGTGAATTTTTGTTTCTGGTAAAAGACGCTCTTTGAAAAGTCACCTAAATATTCCTAAAATTCTTATTTGTCATAAACAGCTTTAAACACCAATCAAACACAAATTCTAAATATTTCCAATGTAATAAATAGGCAGAAGGTTAACATTCTATTTCTTAATTTAGGGGTTTTTGCGATCCTACATCCTACATAATTCAGTAAATCTCTGAGACTGTTTGTTGGCACAAGTAGCTGACAATGTACTAGACAACATCGTTTGCACCGGAGTATGAGCAGAGATGCCCTCGACTGCCTCGACTAAAGTGTTTTTCTTTTCCCAGTTAGTCAGAGACAGGTTAGCCTTTTTCTAAATCAGCATTGATCCCTCGTATTATTGTCACAGTGCACTATCAAGCCCTGCTGGCTCGACAGAAAACAGAATGTGGTCAAACAGATCCACTCAAACTGTCATACTCTGGTGATTTTCTAATCTCACTCACTGTGGTTATCCATCTAAGCAAAGAGGATGTCCTGTCTTTAGTATAGAGGCTTTTCATGTTGGCATAAGGTTTATTTATGGAGAATATCTGTTCTCAGAACACATGCAGAGAACCGTTCTTCCTCATACTCTAGAGTCATTAGCAACCAGCAGGGGGGGAAACCGAGCCGCTACTGCTGGTTAATTCTACATACTGAGGAGGACTACTTTTTTTTATTTTTTAAAAAAGCCATTGTTTCGCAGGAACAGCTTGCGTGTGCAACAGCAAATGTTGAGCTGTGCATCTCTGCCCGGGTGATGGTGCACTTTCAGTCGGATCTCAGAAGAAGTCCACAGCTGGTCCACAGCACACGTCAACCTCCCCCACAGAACAAACAAGTTTCTTGATGACTCTAGAGTTTAGGCTTTTTGCTGTCTGTATATGTATTTTTTTCCCGTCTTTTAATTTTGCAGGTAGCTGCATATTTTGCAGGGCGGGTCTCAGGTGTGGATAAAAGAGAGGGTAAGGAAAAAAGAGAAGGAGAGAGGGAATGGAAAAAAGAAATCCCATTTATTTCCATCCTCCAAGGGTTTCCTTAAAATGCTGACTTGCTCACTTGATGGCAATGCACTGTATGGGTGTATCATTATATGGTCAGCTTTAGAATACCCCAGTCCACAGAAGCATTTGAGATGGAATATCTAAGAATAGCTGCATGAACAAATATCAGCCTTCAGAATTCTTCATAGGTAGGGATAAATGCAAAATAACATTCAAACACTTGATAAATGACGTATTTTGAGAATACAAAGTCAGACAAAAAAAAAAAAACAGACCTAATTTACGGCAGTCATTCAAACGCTTTTCGAGGCGTGCTCACCTAAAGCACGGAAAACAAATTACATGGAATGACATAAAATAATTATCCCATTATAAACTGTGCAGAAAGTAACTCAAAGTTTATTTGAGGGAAACCTGGTTTAAGAGCATCCTACGTTCCTCTGTCCTAAGCCTGAATAGTACGGTGTACACATTTGTGCAGCAGAACACTGATAAACTGTGGGCCTTCCACAAAAGTGAAACCTCAGCACTGTGGTGAAGCTAAAATTTGCCTGTTCCTTAAGGACATCAATCTTATCGAGGGCTCTTATGTAAAACACAGAATCTTCTTGCCCAGATAACAGGAAATGATGCACCTGTGAGTACATACACACCTGGAGCTCTGCTTTGAGAATCTCTTCGTGCATTGTGACCTAATCACCCATGCTACAGTGGTCAGAACGAAAGGCTAGAAGATGAGATTGTTCTCAGAAAGTGTGACATTCACAGGTGCGGTATGGTAAAGCAAGGTGAAAATATGAGATTTCTTCATTTCTACATATGGGTGATGCTTCAAATATATTTACGGCACGTTTACAATTTCATCCAAAGTGACTCACATCTGAGTTACAAGAATCTGTATGATATTAGGCTAAAGTACAAAGTAGAATTAAAATGTAAAATTAAAAAATGCTTTATAAGATGCAATGTTTTTTTTTCATTCAAGAAGTCATTTTACTCAGATAAACTACACAATAGGGGTGAAAATAAATCTTTTTAATGCTAATAAATATGTTAATAGAAAAATGTAATACTCTGAATTAAAATTATACTTTACACTCAATACATTATTATTACATACTGTCTTATAATGTGCTACAATACTGAGGTGCAGGTTAGAATCCATTGCTATTTTCACCTAATGTCAAATTAGTGCACACTTAGTGCATATAACTGATGTGTAAATATAATGACTGCTCTAAAGCAATTTGCTCTAAAAATGCTCTGAGCTATTTACGTTTATAGAACAGAATGAGTTTTTTCAAAGCTCTTTTTCTTTTAATTCATCCATGTGGACTCCCTTAACTGAAGAATCACCCTTAACATCCTGTACTCGCTGAACTAGGAGCTCGTGCTGCTCTGACCAATCACAGAGAGGCCATTCGCTTCTCAGTAAGAACTTGACAATATTTTTAGAACATCTTCTATTACTTTCTGCTTGTTTAAGCAAGAAGTGGGAACCACAACCGAAGGTTGCCATGCCCTCTATGAGTCTAACCCCGCTTTGTCTCCATAATGGTCAACTGATGTAATTGCATCGTGAAAAGGTCATGGCTGACGGAGCAGATTCTATACTAAGGTCCCTTTTGCAAAAGACCGACTTTTCATTTAAACTGAACGGCATGCATGGTGACATTATCTGAGAATACTCGGTCATTAAGTGAACTATAAGACTCTGTAGAGCTATGTGGTGGTGTTTTCATCCCCTGACTCACCTAACAGCACGGATTAGGGTCTTCACTGCTGGTATCACATCGTCCATGGCAACATCACAGTAAGATTTGTCCTCTGTGTGCTCCTCTCCGACTCCCTCCACTATGAGAGATCGTAAATGTATACTTTTATTTAGTAAAGATTCAACCGTTTTAAACGTTGATAATATTAACCAAATTAATAGGATCATGGGATGCTAAAGACAAGAGTAACGGCTGCTAATAAATCACTTTCCCATTAAAGTGATAAGCTGCGTTTTCAAACACATTAAAACTGAATGCAGGTTTTTATATTGCATCAAATGTTTGAATTTTAGATCAATTACATATAGTCTTGGCGTGCGTAAAAGTCTTTGAGATAACATTGAAAAAATCTTCCAACCTTGAACAGTAGTTTGTGTGTTAATATGTGTTTGTATGAAGTTGAACACACGGACAGAGACAGCTACCTTCTGCAGCAGGACGAGGTTTTAGGCGGAGAGAGGTACGGAATCGAGTCCGATCATTAAAGCTCCAGCTCTTCTGGACCTTGCCGGGGCTGGTGGCTTCAGAAACGTTCTCCGTGCTGGGGGAGCGGCGAACATTACCTGGGGGTAAAGGAGAAGCCTTGCTCCGGATAGCCTGAGAGGAGCGTGAATTGTTCATCCTAATGCGGTCACGGAAACCCATCTTCCCACTGGCAAGAAAATTAGAGGAATGATCTGACTTGGTGACAAACAAGGAATTTTTTCCCCCCAGCATGTTCCATCATTTTTTTTTACAGTGACTATGTTTGCTTACGTAAGAATACATTTCAACAAAGACAAACAGACAAAAGGGTTAGAAAGCAGGTGACTAGTTAAATTTGCATGGTAACGTTGACGCCACATAGAAGGAAAATGGCTAATCGAAGATATGTTGCCCTGTGTGAGAGTCAAATCATTTAATGGTTTACAAGAAAAAGTAGTCCAGATTTATCTACATTTCAGTTAATATACCAACATTTAAATACTGTCAGCTTGTGCTAACTGGAAAACACTGCAAAAAACAATTGATCAGGATCAAAAATAATCATCTTTAAAACAACATTTTCAAGATCTCTCCTTTTTATTACTCCATTTAGTTTTCTAGACAAAATGAATGATTTTTGCAGTGCATAACGTTCAGTAAAAGGATATAGTTTCACACTGGCTTGTTGCTTCCTCCACTGAACAAACTTTAGAACGCATGAAAGTGTTTATTTTGTATGATTATTTAAACAGTTAACAAAGTAGATATTGAGCTTAATGTCCTGAGTTGAATGAGGAGTGACGGTGTATTAACCTGCAGCATGCCATCAAAAGGAGCACTCTTTGAATCCATGGAACCAAGCACAAGCATGCTTAAGTAGGTATTTCTAGCTGAAACGCTTTGTTTAATTAAGCTAAACCCATAACTAAAAAATAATGTCTTTTGAAAAATTGAATAATTGATAAAAGCATGCTAGAAAGTATGATTTTCTCCAGCCCTAGTCATCATTTCAGCTTTTCACATGGCACTTAACCTACGCATATTGTCATTCTAAACCCAAAAATTTAAAAGTGGTGTCAGCAGCAGCCCTGGAGCTGGAGTTTAGTGTTTGGATGTTATGTGTGCCAATCGCAGGCCTCATTTTTATGCGCTTTGGACAGTCATGATAATATTGGGACTTGCATAAACATCTCAGAATTTAGAGGAAAATAATGAATGGTTATGGAAAACCAAAGACTTTGAGGGAGAAATTTTGAATGGTGCCGTAAAACGTGGATTTGCGGGGATGTTTTTGATGAACAAAAATGTAAATTTGAAGGGAACATTTTTAATGACAGAAAAATATTGAATGTCAATGGAAAATGCATGAATTCGAAGAAAAAATATTGAATGGTGACTGAAAACGTGTGATTTTGAGTAGAAAATATTGAATGTTAAAAAGAATGATGACAAATGTAAATCTGAGAAAAAAAATGCACTTAAATAAAAAAATTAATTTGAGGGGAATGTTTTGAATGGTGACGGAAAATGTGTGAGTTTAAAGGGAATACATTGAATGGTAATGGAAAACGTGAATTTGAGGAAAAAAAATACTGAATGGTGATGGAAAATGAGAGATTCTGAGGGACAAATACTGAGCGGTGATGGAAAACGCGTGAATTTAAGGGGAAATTTGGGAATGGTGAAGGAAAACGTGAATTTGAGAAAATACTGAACAACGACAGAAAGCGCATGAATATGAGGGGAGAATTTTAACGGTGATGGAAAACGTGTGAATTTGAGTGAACAAAAAACCTTACCTTTATAGTCTGAAAGGAACATTCAGAATAAAATTCGCTAGTAATCTGTCTACTGAACGAGGATGCACAATTTTAAAGCATTTAAGTAAACCGGTCATGTGCTGCGTTGTTTGTTTAGTAAATGACACTGACACAGCAAATAAGAGTATTATCCCAAGGTTTAGAAATGTACAGTCTGATTGTGACAGTGTGATTAATTGTTAACACGATGAGCATTTTGAAAGGTGAAGCAACATAACAAAGGGTTTAGAATGACCCAGGTTAATTATTACAAGTGTGAAAAGCCATGAATTAAAAACTCGTTTCAATCTCATGCACATAGAGGTCACAAACCTCATGCACACTGCACTTCCTTTGTCAAGAGCATAATTGAGCAACCCACAAATTTACATAAAATTTGCCTACGTTTAGCATACAAACATGCTTAAACACATCGAAACATATGAAGATCTCAGTCTAAGCATGACTCGCACATGCAGACCTCTCCTACAAAATATTTAACGCTTCCGACGCAAGAATTTTTGATATTCCAGCATCCAAATGCTACAACATGCCAACTGCGATTTAGCCTCATTAAGTAAAAGTAACATGCATATCGAAATAAACCATGAAGAAAATGACACCCGAGCGCATGGTTTATCTTTGCCCTGTGAGCTCATGCAGGCCTCATCTGTGTGCATTCAGCAGAGATATACAGTACTCTGTTCTCTGGTCAGCCTCTCACAGATTAAAGGGCAGATTACTGAGATTATTGAGCTAGTGCAGCCTTTGTCCTTCACAGTTTCCGAGGAATGTAATCCAGTCACGATGACTATGAATTTCTCTTCACACAAAACATTATGAATCTCCCAGAATGGGTCGAGCTGCACTGGATCAGTAAGGCTCAGAGTTTTTCAGGCAACGGGGGTGGGACGGTTCGTGCCCGGTGTGCACAGGCACATCACACATGGATACCTCTGCTTACTGCCAGTATGAATCCGGAAGAAACCCCTCTTTTTAGATATGAGCTGACTGAAGAGACACACAAGGCAGAGGGAGGGATTTGTGAGGGGTCGTGAGGGTTAGTTGGCTGTGCCAGGACACACGTGTTACACTTGTTTTCAGTGTGCATTTGCAAGAGATTGCGGGCAATCGTAGCAATTTCATATGCAAGTAGTATGTAAGCGGAAATAATTCAACTTTCTCTGTTAGCGTAGCTTGACATAACTTAAATTCAGATTTTAAATTGAAATGAATAATTCATCCCAAAATGCTAATTCATTCCTTTTAATTTCATAACTAGTTTGGCTTTTTTCTTCTGTGGAACACAAAAGGAGATGTTTTGATAAATGTATTTGCTGCTTTTTCTCTATACAATGAAAGTCAAGGTTTTTAAAAACCAGCATGTGCTGGTTAGGTATGTTTTGAAGCACGACTGCTTGAGCTGGTTTAAGCTGGTCCTGAACAGAGGCTAGTTACTTAGATCCAGCACACAACCAGCTAAGGACCATCTTAAACCAGCTCAAACCAGCAGCCATGCTTCATATTGTACAGCTTCAGAAGACTTGTATGGACCACTGTTACAGTGCGTTCACTTGGTTTTCTTGACAGCTCCAGCCCCCATTCGCTCTTTATATAAATATTGCTTGATATCTCTCTCTGTGTTCCACAGATGAATGAAAATAACACGTTTGGAGCAACATCGAGCTCACAATTAGTTGTGGGCAATAACATGCACTTCAAAACAAAGTGTAACTTAGTAATAAGTGGAGAAATTAGCGTTTCTTGAGAAAGGTTCACATTCACACACATTCAGGACTCAGGATCAGCACTTGCAGCCTTTCAGCACACCTCTGCTTTTTTTTTTTCGCACTGAAATGGAAAACTGCCCCAGGATCAGTTGAAAGGGCTACAACATGTGCAACTTACAGGGATGAAAGTAATTCAGGAAAAGTAGAGTGAGAAAGTCGAGGCAGGCAGGAATGGGGTGGCATGCAGATACTGGCATGTGAGGTTATTCGAATAGATTTCAATGCATCTGAATGCAGCCGGACCATCGTTGCATCTTAGACCCAGTTAATTTCTATCATCGTCACTCTAAACAAAAAGCACCTCAAACTGTAAACACAGCACGGCCAACGACACTTCCCACTGGGCGAAATACAGTCGTCTCAAAAGCCTACCACAAACCTGCATGGAACGTCTGTCCTCCTGAAAACGTGAATGGATGGAGTGATGGCAGAGAGATGAGGAGGAGAGGAGGAGAATGGAGAAGTTGAACGAAGGGGTATGGAGATGGGTTGTGAGACACACTGAAAGGTCAAAGGGTGAAGAGATAATGCTCGCACACAAATGTGTGCTGGCATTAACACACACACACACACACACATACATATACAAGACCAGCATCAGATATGTGATCAGCCACGAAGATTTCCAGTTATATTTAACTACTATGTAACGTTTTACCCTCGAAATTCAAAACAATCTACCATAAATTAAATTGCACAGCTTCATCACATATCTGATGAATCTTTCAAGGTTCCTGTATAGATGTGTATTAGTATCAGCACAGAGAACAAGACAAGCGAACACAGAAAGGCACACAGAAAACACAACAAATATAACTACTGCGGTCGCATTAACTGCAGCTTATTGGAGTGTCTGATGTTGAACTTCCTGTTAACAGCTTACATATTGAGTAATGGCCTGAGACTACGCTATGGTATGCTAATATGTGAATCTAACTGTTTTACTGTAAATCGCAGGGAAGAGTTAGTGTCCTCTACGAAGAGAGTTAAACCGGACAGTGTCATACCTGTCCCCGGACAGGTAGGGGGAGCTATACGGCCGGAGCCCCGACAGCAACGTGTGGTAGGAGTTGTGAAGAACCTTCTTGGTGCTACGCTGCCGTTGGAGGTGACTGAACAGTAATGTCAGTTCTCTGACCCACAAGCAAAAAATAAAAATAATAAAAGATGATAAAACAAAACAGAAGCCAAACGAAAGACTAAAAACAAAATGGCAAATTAATCATCAAACACTTTAAAAAGACAGGGACAATTCAGTTGTTGTAAAACATTTTGATTTTAGGTCAAAGCGATGAAAAACAATCTTCCCTGTCATTTTAAATGAATGATAATTAGTCAGATTAATTCATACCAAGAAGAATGCATGTGGGATAAATAGAAACATTTTTTGAGCATTCCAAAAATGTGGAACACTGAGATGCTTTATAAAAGGAATAAAATCATATATTGAATACCAATTATTAAACCAAAAATCATTGTAAAACTGAAAAAAAAAGCACTTCATGAATTGTAAAATTACTTCTTATTGAAATTAGTGTTATGTCCGCAAATACGTATAAATCTCTAAAACAGATGAAGATATAAGATGAAGATAGAGAACGTGTGCTAGTTAGAATTTCTATTTCTCCACATTTTTCATCCCACAATAACTGGGACCAAAATGAAATCTCACGTAACTCATGAAAACTCATGTCATAATCTTTGCTTTCAGCACATGCAAAAAAGTTAATGTTGCTGATGAATAATGCAAAACGATAAAAGGAAACGCAAAACTATCAATTAAATCATGATTTCTGGGTCAAAGTACCACTTTTAATTAAAGTAAGAGGGATGTGCAGGGAGGATTCCTTGACTGTGTTCGTCATTCATAAAATATTGTTTTCTCAGAAACTTGATTATAAATCAGTTTGACTAATTCTATTTGGGATATTTTGAACCCCTTCGTTTTGAAATCATGACCTCGAAACGGCACCTGTCATTCATATCAGTTAAACACAAGCCCAGTTCAACTTGCACGGCACAGATAAGCATCTCCGCAGAGGGCTCCATTACAGGTCATACTTACCTGAAGGACGGCAGCATACTGTCATAGAAATACCAGGTGGCTGTGAGATATGAGTGCTGGGCATCTGTAGAGTAGAGACGCCACGCAGCCTGGGGAGACAACACGATACAGCACGGCACAAGATGACACACACAGACGTACGTGTACACAACATACATAACATACACGTATTTGGACGTGGAAATAGAAATCGTGATTGCATTCGCGGCAGGTGTGTTGCTGACTAAGCAGTTACCTGTATGAGGTTGGCAGCGGGAGTCCTCCTCTTCTCAAAGTGTTTCTGCCGGTGCTGCTCCTGCACTTTCAGAGCAAAACCTGAACCCAGGATGCCCTTATAGAAAGGACAGGGGACTGTTAAGCCATTTGGGATCGGTGGGAAAAGAAATGTCACCGACCTAAAAATCGACAGCAATACTTACAGCCGGCAGGGCAAAGAAGGACACTCCTAGCAGGGCAAAACAAGCTGCTAAAAGCCGACCTTGCCAGGTGTGTGGCGTCTTGTCACCATAGCCGATAGTAGTGAGGGTGATCTGGGTAAAAGCAGTCCAGTTATATATAGCGTATAACACAAATGAGGCTTTTTTCACCTAATTTGAAAATTTCTAAAATCACAAAACATGTCAGTCATCTTGAAGTGATAAGAAAATTCAATAACACAATCAGCAAAATCTATGTGGAAAAATTAACGGGCAGTGGCGGTAGCAAAAAAACTAAAAAACGTTATGAACTGAAATAAAACTAATAAAAATGAATAAAACTTAAAAAAGTGTATTGCTCCAAAACGAACTAAAATGTAATAAAATGACAGCTTTTATGCAGCTTTTTAATAGATAATAAACCTGCCTGCATTGACCATGAAAATTCTACTAGACAGCATTAACATTAGAACTTTTATCATGGACCATAAAAATACGCATTCACCTAAATGCAAAAAAAAACAAAAAAATATTTCTGAAAGAGATGAAAATTAAAAAATCTCTAAAAAAATGTGACTACATAAAACATAATACCCCTGACTTGAGGCCCACTGTGTGCATGTAGGAGTGATACTTATACAATTTGTTCTAAAAACTCAGCAGATTCAGGGTATTATTCAGCAATCAGTCTATTAGAGGCAGAATTATAATCCCAGTAGAAATCAAACAAAATAGCTGCAACATCAATTCCCACAAAGCTATTCTGAGCCAGGGAACTGACTGAGAGAACACGTCTGACAGCAGTGATACGGGTCATTAGTTCAGTCCAGGGCAGTACTTACTGTTCCCCACCAGAGGGAGTCAGCATAAGTTGAAAACTCTTGGTTATCCTCCTTTTCAGCCAAATAGACCAAGAATGAGGCGAAGATCAGTACCAGGAAGCCAATGTACCAGGCTGTGATCAGCTCCTGAAACAGAGAGGAAAGATTAAAAAACATAAAGTGGAGAGTGCAAAGAGTATTTCAGAAGATTGTATAACTCTTAATTGGAGACCTCTGTATTGTATTGGATTGTGTATTAGATAAAAACGTGCTTTTAAACAAATGTCACCGTGACAATATATTGAATCATCCAGTGATGGATTAGCATGTGTGGCGTCACCTTGCTGTGAGCGTACACCACAGAGCCCAGCAGCTTCCAGGTTCCTCCCCGGCGGTCCATACGCACCATGCGCAAGATCTGCAGAAAACGCATGCTGCGCAGAGCAGATGTAGCGAAGATGTTTCCCTGTGTGCCCGCTGCTATCACTGCCAGTGACGCCACAAACACAATGAAGTCTACAAATTGAAAAAAACAGATGACAAGAAAAAGAAAAACAGAAGAATAGAAACTAAGAAATAGTATTTAAATGCATATATATACATATATATATATATATATATATATATATATATATATATATATATATATATATATATATATATATATATATATATATATATATTTAATAACAATTTATTCCTCTAATAAGGAGCGACAAACAATCTTTTTTTCAAGAGCCACTATTTTTTGTAGGACATCTACTGATGCCATTAATGTTTATTGTGCAATGGGTTAAAATCTCAAATATCTATTCACTCTACTGTTATGGGATCAATAACATTTTTCTACCTTAAAAGATACTCATATTTTTATTCAGCTAGGACATAATAAATTGACCAAATGGATAGTTAAGACATTTACAATGTTAAAAAAGACACAAATTAATCTGAAGAAAGTATAAACATTTACAAAGTTGTTAAAATTGTATTAACACTTCTGTATAAGACCCAATTCTTACTGTTACCAAGTTGCTTATTAGAATACATATCACTATCACATTGCCTGTTTATTACTTATTAAGCATATATTCCTCATGACCATGTTCTTTATCCCTAATCCTATACAATATCTAAACAACTACCTTACTACTAATTAGCAGCAAGGAGTTAATTGAGGCAAAAGTTGTAGTTAATGGTTTGTTAATAGTGAGTGATTAGGCAGCTCAACTGTTGTTAACATTAAAAAAGAAATCAATCTGAACAGTAGTGTATATTTGTTGTATATAAAAAACAGCAATTCCTTTTGTCTTCCAGAATAAATAAAAAGTCACATATGTCTCGATACAGATGATTGTGTGTAGACGATGACAGAATATTTAGAAGAAAACAGACTGGACTGATTATGTTTAAACATGTGAATGGTGTTTTCTTCTATAGACCTCTACACAAACACCTTTTGTTCCCTCTCACTTCAAACAGACATGGTGCTTCAAATCTCAGGCTCCAGGTCTTTACCTATGACACAGAAGGGCTTTCTGGCAAACCGTAGCCGACCCTGCCATCCTCTGTACCGACAACAGCATCCGGCTGCCCAGATCCTCACAAAGTACTCCAGCCCAAAAACCACGATCATCACAAACTCCTGCAAGTCAAACAACATGAAATCAGACTCTTAATAATACCCGTCTTGCACTTTGGTTATGGTAAATGTATCAAAATAGCACTAAAATAACTATGACTATAACTATGATGTTCTGCCAGTACTCTATAACTATAAAATTAAACTACCTAGCAGTAAAAACGACATTTCTAGACTGGTCAAATACCTCTAATTCATTAAAAATGAGAGATTATTATGCGTGTTATCATTTACGCTAACTAAAACGACTGCTTCTCTTCCTGTTGAAGATGCCACAGACGGTTTGGATTCACAGAAGCTCACGATAAATGCTTGTATTGATTACAGATCCTGTAGTGGCACCCGCGTTCTCAATGTGAACAAACACATTACAGACAGAGCGTACAGTCAATACCAGAACTTGCATAATAGACAGCATAGTCCTTTCCTGAGAAGACCATTAAATGGAAAAAATTGGGAGAGAAAGTGTGAGATGGAAAGCACTTCATACCGAATGAGTGATTATGGAATTGCAGCTAAGATTATTGGATGGAGTCGGCTACTTCTTGCATACTCGACAACACCTGAATCCTGCCGTGTGCTTACGCTGCCATTTCCCAGAGCAAAGATCCCAGTGGAAAACAAAATGCACACTTAACGCAGCCACAGGGAGACATGAGACAGTACAAGAATGCTTACCGTGTGCCAATCAGATGAGAAATGAATCCGGCCTGAGATGCTGCTAAAACGGTAATGAAAATAAGGCCTAATAATTTTCAAAATGTGTTTCCTTGCAGTTATAAAGTGAGCAAACGCTCCCCTCATGTGTTATAATGTAGCTGCATACGGAAGACCGATAACAGTTTATCGTACTAAATAAAGTTCGCAATCCCTCAAGATGGACGGCACACGGAACATGCTTTAGCAAAAAGCTTTATAATGAATTAATAATAATTTGTAGTTACAAAACTCTCTACTAAATGTGTTTATGCTTACGAAGGATTTCAGGACAATGCCGGCTGGGCTAATGAAATAAACTTCTTAGTAACACAATAGACAGCAAAACAGGCTTGCATACACGGCACATTTGATCCATAATGCTGGCAAACAGAAAAAAAAGACCCATTTCACCTTTTTTGAAGACACACCTCTAAAAACACCTCAAAAAAGATATGCGGACAGCGATTGGGTGGACTAACAGCCACAGAGAAAGCCCTGAGCAATTAATTATTCAGATGATGTGCTATTATGAATGTATTTAGAGACGCGCAGACAATGTGGAGGTACTTAGACAGATCAGACAGTCCATGGCTGCCAACTATGAATTTTCTTTAAACTACATTTTTGGATATAAAAGGAAGAAGGAAGTCAAACCATTTGTTCTACAGGTAAGAGAGAGTCAGTGGATTCGTTTGAATGCCTTTCAGTAGATATGAATCAATGGATACTGTGTCAAACCTGTCCGGAGATGAGGGGAGATGTATCATTCGATAATTTTTTTTTTCCATGTCTACTATTGTGATTATTCCATTTGTTCCTAAAATATTTGTTGTACTTACATTTCTAAAGGATTAGTTTACCCAAAAATGATTTTCTGTCATCATTTACCTTCGTGTCATTTCCACAGAATGGAAGTTAATTATTAAAGTCAGCTGTTTGGTTACCCAATTTCTTTTAAATATCTTTCTTAATAAAATATAAGAAATTCATCATACGGGAGATGAATTTGGAAGGAAATTAGGCAAATAAAGAAATTTTATTTATAGTGAGATGAAAATTCAAACTATGCACTTTTACCCATTTTACTATATTTAAATGCTCAAATACAGCATTTCAGTATTTAAATACAGTAAAATGGATTAAATGGATTTGAGAGTACACTTTAATTGGTAGATGATAGCTATATGAGATTAGCCAATATATATAATGAATAAAATGCAAAGTGGCTTCTGTTGGTAAATGTTGGAATTCTACCATCTACAAAAAAGCCTGGCCCTTTAAAAAGGTAGCTGTGCATTTCAGAACAAAACATATAACTTGCTAATATTTGATTACAGTAGATGTTTTACAGTAACAAATGATTTTTGAGAGATTTTTAAAAACACAGGCTTAACGTTTTCCCTGTCTTCTGCCTCTGATGTTCATGATCAGGAAAGCTGAAGGGTTTGGGACTGTACAAGTTCTCGTGGTATCATGAACCAATCGGCATTTTTATGATGTAATTTTCCTTTAAGGTGTTTAGTATTGTTACCGTTTAAGCTATAGTTTGTGTCATTTTAACCCCTTACCAGGATGAAGAGCCCCTCGTTGGCAAATTTTTGATGGTCTGGGATGGTGGAGAACACAGAAAGCACCAGACAGCTGAACACTAGGAGAAAACTGAAACACAAACAAACACACACAAACTAACAGGTCAAAATACAATACAAAACTAGGGTGTGCTTTTTAAGCTTTTTAACACTTTAACATGCACGATTGTTAAATTTGATTATTATTTTTTAATCTATACCGCAACATCTCAGCAAAAATAACAACAGCAAAAATAAAAATCACCAAACAAAACACAAATATCACAGCAACAAGGCAAAGTCTGACCAAAAACTCAAAAACAAACATGTGTTCTACACGTACTGATGACTATTGGCCTCTGGTGGACAGAGAAACTCGCCATGACACCCCATAATCCAAGCTGGCGTTCAGCTCATACACACAGATGCTCTTAATCACTGCTGTCACAGACCCCGCTTGGAAAGCCCAGCGTGCCCGCTCAAAATGGAGTGGATAAAAGCTGAGATTACAGCCCCACTTCCTGCCATTTCTTGGGAGCACTCAGACTCTTTGGAAAAAGGGGCCCTTTCGCAAGAACTGGGGCTCCCGGACGGCTCCAGGTGGTCCCAGCTGAAGCTTTGTAAAATAAAAGCTGGATTTGCCCCGCGGTTCTCAGAGAAGCTCTTGGAGTCTGACTGGCTCTACGCAAGCAGCTGCTGCTGGGGATGATGCCAAACCGGACACATCTGGCCCGCTCACTCACACTCGCTGCCTTACATCTCTGCTCTGCGATCTAACTGTACGAGGACAGAATGACATTTTTCAGCTGTGTTCTTGGGTGTAATGTGATGGTTTGGAGCAACAGCATCCTGGTTGTGAGGAAGACGATTCCTATAGTCACAACAAAAGAACTTTGTTGCTTAAAGGGATAGTTCACCCAAAAAAGAAAAAATCTGTCAATAATTACAAACCTGTAAGACCTTTGTTCATCTTAGAACCACAAATTAAGATATTATTGATGAAATCCGAGAGTTTTCTGCTCCTGGATAGATAGCAATGCAATTACTATTTTCAAGGTCCAGAAACGTAGTAAGAACATTGTTAAAATAGTCCATGTAAAATCTGTGGTTTAACCTTAAATTTATAAAAAATGTCCTTACTACTGTTCTAAGCCTTGAACATGGTAGTTGCATTGTCTATGCAGGGTTGGAAAGCTTGAGGATTTTATCGATAATACCTCAATTTGTGTTCCCAAGTTGACCAAACGTCATGAGGTTGAGTAATTAGTGATAGAATTAACATTTTTGGGCAAACTATCCCTTTATTGAGGCCCAAAAGGACATTTGCAATACAACTCCCAAGGCAATTTTTTCATAATCAATTACTGATAGAAACTGTACCATGCTAATGGCACAAACTCAAAGGAATGAAGAACGTTACGAGACTGGCAGATCTTAATAAGCGGCTGTCCACAGATTCACTCTGAAAAGAGGAAGGAGACAAAGTCTGGCAGAAAGTTGGTTAACGTCATCCTCCAAATACAGTAATGATCATCAACTGACATCGGAGAGCCTACAAACACTTAAAAAGACCAAGGATAACAGTACACTTTCCAAAGTTTACAGTTTTTACCATCCCAAAGAATGAGTGCAAAAAAAGGATTTTACGGGTAAATCTTTAATCCATGTCTTCATGTGCTGGATGGAAAAACAGCAAAAAAAATCTATTTTGCAAATAACGGGTGAGTGGAAACACCTGTTGTTTAAAGTAAACAAACAGGATTAATAATACATGGATTTTAGTGCTAATTTAACATGCACAAACACTTTTCAAACGTATTTAATGGACTTGGTTTCTGGAGGCATTTTCCAAAGCTGTACGTTTAAACAGTTTCCGAAAGGTTAAAATTTCCCCCATTTGCCGTATCTGTTTGCAGTTTGGAAAAGAATTATGACTTCAACAATAGAAAAAAAAGAAAAAAAAGACAATGTTATCTTTCTAGGTATACGATTGACAGATTGAGAGAATGATGAGTCTAATGAAGATATACGGGAACTATTAGGGAACAGAAGTCAATTATTTTTAAACTCGGCCTTTAAACATTCTTTATGCATAAATAATATTTCGGAAAACCTCAGAAGACTAAAAGGTCACTTCATCCCTGAACCGTTTCTGCTGAGTATGACTCATTACTGCCAAACTAATGTACTGTAGGTAAAACGATCCCTCATAAAACAACAGACTGAAAAAAAGGCCAAAAGCACTGAAAGCCAAGGCCCAGTTTCCCAGTCCTGAATCATCAACAATCTGACTGGATGGACAGAGGAAGAAAATGCCCAGAAACTGCTTAGCTGCCCCCAATAGGTTTCCATCAAAAAACGATGAACGCAGTAAAAAAACAGATACATTAGAGCATGCGAAGACCATGTGCAGCTAGCATTTCAGCTGAGAAGCAAGTTTTGAACCCAACCTCCAAACCCAAAGTCAATCTGCCAAATGCAGAAATCAAATCCTCAAATCAGCAGAAATGATAGTCTCGTGAGGTGAAAACAATGCGGCACCACGTGTGTTTGTATTTGCTGGTAAGCACATGATTTGGCTGTAAATCATGTCGATACCATTCTCAGCTGGTGTGCCTGTGTTGACAGTTGGTCCAGGATGAATTTTACACTGAAAAAATGGTAGCGAATAATTATTACTCAGAAAATGCTTTTGAATTTTGAAATTTTGAAAAAAATGTGATTTAAAGGTTTTTTTTGTTGCTTTTGTGCTCTTCTATTATATTAATATATCTTCTACTATTATAATATATATGAATAATAATTAAAATATATTTGGATAAATAGCAATTGACACACACTTGTTTGTAAGCACTACATATTTACCACATGTAAGTACAGTACGTGTCTTGTTCGTTAACACAAAATACCAGAAAATAATAATTGTTCTGTAGGTTCTACACATTACCATGTTCATATTATTTGTAAGTATAATGTGTCTTGTTAGTTACCATATACTGTAAGAATGTACCAGTTTGAACCACTTGTCTGTATGTACTATACATTTACCATGTATATACGTTAGTAAATACAGTAAAGTATCTAATAAGTGACCGTTCTTACCCACACTTTGCCTTTATGTACAAACAATTTACAATCAACGTTTGACTAAGCACAGCAGTATTTCTTATTTGTTACCATGTACATACATTTCAGGTTAGTACCTTGCGTTAAAACTCATCGGCCTCTAGGTACAATATATTTAACCTGTGTGTACCAGGAAAGCACACATACTGTAAAATAAAGTGCTACCAAAATATCATACTATATTTCATATCATTATTAATATGAGGGTGCGCGAATGATGACAGAATTTTCATTTTTGCATAAACTATCCTTTTAATTCCATGTAAGCTGCTCATTTTAACAAACAATTTATTCATCATAAGACGTTGCATACAGAATCCAAATAATCCAGGTCTGGCACAAAGAAAACAGAAGTCATAGGTAAACCTAAGAAGGCTTTAGACCTTTTAAGTAACATCTTTACTAATTTTATAAAACTGAATTTGGGTTATGAAATAATCCTCTCAATAACGCAGCATGACCCCTTTCTCTCTCCTCATTCTCTGCAATACATTAAGATGAAGCATGCTGTAATGGACCCTAGCTGTGGTCCTCATTAGACTAAATCTTAGGCTAAATTCATCACTTGGACTGTTAATATGCCATAAAAGCCACAGCGAAATGAAAGCATGAGGACATAGATATGGGCCATGTGGGTAAACAGAGGGGATGATGAATAGCGAGGGCTTTACACATTGCTGAGCTGGACTCTGTAGACTGTACGCCACAAAACATCTGCGCATAACGCCAGAGTCTCTGACCCTAATTCAATCACGGCAGGCTGATGGACCAGGTATCAGTTACACAATGAGAGAGATAAACATTAAGCTACGCTGAGAGGAGGAGGATGATAAACGGTTGGAAACGGGAAAAGTGGAAGGTGTCATGTGATTTACCCGTTTTCTTTAAGATACTGCGCACACAGAAGAATATGCGGATGGGTTAAAAAAAAAACTAGAAAACAAATAGTACAGCAAATCAGAGAAAGAAGAGAAAAAGATTGCACCTCTAAGCAGAGGACAAAAGTGGCAGCAATGGAAAGCTCTATAAATATCCACGTGCCTTGAATTGTGACAGACTGCAAATTTGTCCAGTACACACAACCACATTGTTAATGCTGCGAGGTGTCTGTGGGGAATATAAGAAAAGGAAAGAAAGGCTGAAGACGCAAAAAAAGATGAATGCCTCGATACTGTACAAGGCTTTATATAGTGCAATTACGTGTGTATGGTAACCTGAACAAAAAATAAAACATCTAAACATCTGTCCAAGTCACTGTTAAAAATGATCACCTCAAGCCAATATCGATACAATACCAACAAATTATTTTTTTATTATTGTAATTGTTTCGGCTTACTTGGTAAAAATTGAGGTCCTAAAAATATGCGGCTTCCGGGAATCCAAAATTTTCTAGAACAATAAACTGTGACTTTGAAGTGATTTTTCAAACAGGCTTGCTAGGAAAGACAGATTTTGAGGTTCAATACCATTCAACTCTTCCCAGCATACACTGGGACATGAATAATTAATACAGTTGCATTGTTTGGCCATTTTCAATGACCTTACATAAGAAAAGTCATTTGGAGAATGGATGGATGGATAAATGGATGTTTCACAATTTTAAGTTTTGGCGATTTTTTCATTTGTCTGCATATCACACTTCGGATGGCATGTTAAATGACTACATTACATTTCTTAAAAAGATTCAAGTCAGTTCAATTAAGTTAAAGTTTTACAATGAATTTATTTTATGATTGAACTAACAGCAATGCAAACTGTTGGCTTCATTAAAAAAAAAAAATGCGACCGTTTTTACATTCCAAAAATTTAAAATGAAAAAAAAACAACTGTTCTAACGAGGGGAAACATATTGCTGAAGCATAAATAAAACAAGACACAGGTTTGGCAACACAAGCTCTGCTGGGAAACACTACGTAAAAGCAAACAATCCATCCATAACCATAACACAAATCTGTTATCCACAGACTAGAGAGCTGCCTGCTAAGCTCATAATAATTCATTTAATTGTAAAGTGGAATTGGAAGTCAGTGTTTAATACACTGTACACGGTTGTGGAAGATGTCAAAAAGAAAAAGCAGAAGCAGACAACACAAGAGAGGGAAGTAAAGCTTCAACCAGTCTGGGAAGCACAAATCCTTAATGTCAGCGAAACAGGGTTAACACTGATACCTACCGTACAAACAGAAATACTATCAGTGAAACTTCCCAGAAGAAAGCAAAGGCTGCAGCTTCTGAATCGTCGAATCGAGGTTATTAGGAGGTCGTTTAAATATCTGTAAAAGCACACTTCACGTCTGGAAAGGAAACACTAGTTATTGCTCAAGTCTTGCGATTCTGATTTTTTTCAGTAATTTTGTTGTAATTCAGTTTTTGCATTTTGCAGTTTTTTAAGGCATTTGCTTTATCTGGCAGTTCATACTTTTATTAACCATTTTTTTTTTATTCATTAAGCATTTATACATCACCTGAACAAATAGGCTTTCCATTGATGTATGTTTTTTGTGATAAAAGAAAAATGTGTAATTTTGACCCATGTAATGTATTTCTATCTACTGCTACATACTGTGCTACTTAATCCAGGTTTCGTGGTCCAGGGTCACAGTTTATATCTAATAATAATAAAATAAGCTCAGAATTGCAAGGTAAAAAGTAATAGTTGTGAGATAAAAGCTGCAATGACCTTTTTCCACACCTTTGTGTGAGGAGCAAACTATTAAAAAGTGTTTATTCACCTTTGCCGAGGCTCGCATCCAGACCACTATTATGACACTTTTATGCTGTTGTAGAGTTTTTTAGTGCAAATTCAGCTGTGAGAACGCCATCTCTTCTGAGGTCTTTATGTAAGCGGAAGATCATAAATGACTTCTTTTTAATCAGATCACTGATATACTGTTGAGCCAACTGCAAATGGCATCTATCAGATGTGTCTCCACTGCCCATTCATGTCACACATCCGTTCACCAACACACACACACACACACACACACACACTGTGGCCTTCTGAACACACTCAGCTATCTGGAAACTCTCATTCACACTATAGTCTGAAAGGGCACAATCACAGGCCACTGAGTTGCAGTATTGTGAGAGGGATATATGCTGAGCTTGCTGAGAGGAAAAGCAGAAGAGCAGTGAGAGATGTTAATTGGACGGCAGAAGGATGATGAGAGGCTTGACATTTACAGACAATACTGTTACCATGAGCAGACAATTAGAGAATCCTCTCCATATCCTGAACAAACAGGGCGTCGCACTTCTAACCTTCCATGTTACCACTTCTGCAATTTTATATTGAAAAACAAGCTACTGCCCGTTAATTGTCAAAATCAGGCTGTATTTTCTTCATGCACATTTAGATTGTGGAAACTTTCATTATTTTTTGTCTGTTAATATATGAAGAGATTCGTGTTTTTTTTATTATGTTTATGTTATCACGTTTGCGCAATTTGTATTTCACCCTAATTGAAGTCACCCAGCTGCAGCATGAAAACATGAAAAAACATTTTTGCAAATGAACATATGTAAACTGTGATAGACTTTTTTTCAGGATTCTTAGATGAACAGAACGTTTTCTGAAACAATGTAAAAGCCATAGTGTCACTTTTCATGACTAAAAGAATGAACTCTTATTACGGTTTGAATGGTATTATAGATGGGCATATAAACAGCAAAGATAAATAACACTAAAATATTATAAAATATAAATCAAATTATGATGATCAATAATTTACTTCAATTAGGAAATGTTTAAAATGCTAGGCTTAAAAAAAACCTCAAACCAAACTACAGTAATATATATTTTGTGAAAATATCAAATCTTTACTGAAATATGCCTGACGCTACATTAAGTCTCACACAAATCTACACGAACTTGCACAGTTGCAAAGGATTTGAATCAGTGCTTTCAAAACAAACACACACACACACACACACCTTGCACATTTCCACGCACACAGTTCATTGCCCAGATTTTCAGTATTTATGTGCTGACATTTCACCGCTCAATGCACTGCTCACGTCACTCTTAAAAGCACAAACTCTTGCAAAATATAATGCCTTTATTTACACATGAGGTGAGGAGAAGCCGGTGCCTGTAGCCCACAGCTCTGTCAAAGAAGCTTTGATTTAATGCAGACTTGTTTCTAAACGTATCCTTTTTTTCTCCCTGTCATTACACTGTAGCCGAATAGTAATATTTCAGCAGCATCCACTTACCTGCACGCTTTTATGCTCTGTACTGTAGTTATTGATCAGATCGTAAGTTTCTGATCTAAACTACATATAAATGTGGTGCATCAAGTCAGATGAGTCATCTATCAGGACAGGTTACATGATTATACAGCAATGAAGTCAAAACAGCCCCATTGATCAAAATAAATAGCTCTCACACAGTGTGTTTCCTTCATATATATTTATTACACTCCACACTGGATGACTTCTGATTCAAACAATGATAGATCAGAGTAAAATCTACTTTTTAAGTTACTATTATTTGACAGTATTGGGTATACTGTGGATGCTCACTCAAAAAACATTCGCTCACTGCGAAACGATTAATTCTAATAAAATATCTAAATATATATATACACACACATTGAAATATTTTACAAAAATAAACTGTGTTTGCGTATTTATATATTCATAATCAATAAACACAGTACACATGCTAATTTTATGAAAACAAATACTTGTTTAATAATTGTTTGACAGCACAAATTATTTATAAATGTAAAAATATTACATTTATGGGACAACCAAATATTTCTACTGATTTCTGATCATTTTTCATTACTCTAATCCACTTTGTATGGATAAGAACCACCACTCTTTCTTTTGATTAAGAGTAACACGTTCAGCATGGATAATTGTTTAATAGGTGCACACGGTCAAGCAGAGGTCTTCGTTCGCTTAGAGAAGTGAAACTGCAATTAAATTGTCAGAAATAGAGAGAACTTCTGTTCATTTAGTGGGAATTTCCTTAAGTGGATTATGAGATTATCGGGAACTGACCAGTGGATTGAACAACAACAAAAGAAAGAAGTGGCTTTAACATTTGACCTGAGACTGACTGGCTTAAGATGTTTGGGAATTCAAGGGTGTGAGAAAAAGTAAAAGTTACACATCTTCGGTGGTCAGCGGCAAAGCCTTTACGTGGCACGTAATAACTTTAACACTAAGATGCGTTGTCAGATCATTCTACTGTTAACCATGTGAGATCGCAGATATACAGTAATATTGTACTCATTTATTTATTTTTAACTAGATACATAATACTAACATCAATAAAATGTAATGTTTCTCTTTACTTCAAAAATATAGAGCAACATAAAACAGTAGTAAATATTCCAGACGTACTTGGTGTAAGCTATTATTGTATATAAGTGAATGCACAGCACCTGTCCAAAAAGGTTGGGAAAGACATATAGAATTATAGGTAAGTGTCAAAGGTCACTGACAAGTGTTTTGGACGTAAACACTGAATAGCTAAAATAGCTTATAAGGATCTGTTTTAGAGGGTTAAACTTTCAGTATAATATACAGTTTAGGTCTGAACAATACTTTTGGATGCACATATTTATTTATTTATATATAAATTTATTTGTGTTTCCATAGTAGTTAAAATAGGTCATGTCAAATGAAAAAAAATATATCTACCTTAAGCTGAAGGTGTATACACACACACACACACACACACACACACACACACACTTATACAGTATCCTAAAATGTGAAAAAAAACCTAAAACATTTCCTAGAAACAAGCACCCCCTGAATTATATAAAAAGATTTAGCCTATCAAAGTTACACAATCCTGATCATGGAGTGTCAGTGTCTCTGTTAAGCTGAGGTGCCACAGAATGGTCCCTCTGACCCTCGGGTGGGAACGCTCTTTTGAAGACAGCCTTATTAACAGACAAGTGATGGGAGCATCTGGCAGCAGAGGAGAGACGTTTATAGAGCACGCCAAATGCTATCTCACCGTTACGCTTATCATTCGAAGTACTATTTACAAGATCAGCAGGCTACCATCTTTGACCAAGACTTCAAACATGGACCTTCTGGTTCATCTAAATGACTGCAGCGGCACGCAAGAGGGTAATCAAGGGTGCAGCACCTTGTCAACACTGCTGAAACTGACACAAAACACAGTACAGAGTCTCATCACTACTGAGGTTTAAACTGGAGTTACTCATACACTTACAGTAAATGCAGCAAACACATGTTAGATCTGTAATATTATCCCATCTGACCTAATAGAGGTATCTAAAAGTTAGAAAGTATTTATCAGCAAGCATGCATTTATTAAAATTGTTGCAAAATTTCAATTTTGAATAAAATATATTTTTGGTAACACTTTATTTTATAATTACACGTATTAGTTGCTTATTAGCGTGCATATTACTAGAATATTAAACATTAGTGCTAATTAAATAATATCAATGCCTTACGTTTTATTCTACATCCCTAATCCTACCCAGAAATAATCATGGTTTCCAGAAAAAATATAGCATAATGGACATAATGGCTGCTGAAAATCCAGCTTTACTTAATAATAATAAATAAAAAATAATAAGTAAACACTAGAAATAAAAATAAAGAAATGTGTTGTCATCCGATAACTTGTTATAAAAAATATTCTGTAATTGCCAATGTAATAATTTATTTAGTTTTATAGCCAAATAAGCAAAATATATGTTTTAATAGACTAAACGTAAAAAAAAATTTCTATATAGTTTATTTGAAAATATATGTAAAGATGAAGCACGATTATGGAGAAAAAGTGAGGCTAAAGAGATAATGCTGATGTGAATTATCAGGATTTTTTTCTGTCTGTCTTATTATCTTAGTAGAACTACTGAGCGCAAGAAGAAACAGCGAGATCATCTGTGAATTCTTCTCATTCATCATTTGACATCTTGTAGGAAACAGAGCCAAGACAGGAGCATCCAGGCCCGGCAGATGCTAGGAAGCTTTCGTAGCTTCCCAAAGAAAAACATGCACAGTATCACACATACACAGATACATATACTGTACACACACCTACTTGGATCTGTCAGGCCTAATAAATAACTTGTAAAAACGTTACCTCATTGTTACATGTCCAAGTACATAGTGCAGCTGTATCCATAACTAACAACACAGGGAAAAACAGGGAAAATATTCATAAATAAAAACTATTCCTACTATGACTACATTTATTTATGATAAAATGATACGAAATACCTTAACTGCAACTGATAGAAAAAGTGCACGAGTGTGAAAAAGTCAGTTAGGAGGTTAATGGGGGCATCCCAATATTCTGCAAAAACATCACTAATTTTCACTAATAGCATTTTTTGGCACTAGCAACAAAGTTTGTGGTTATTAGTTCACTAATATTTTCATTCACATCAGATACACAAAAACCAAACCACTCTCCGAGAGTGCAGGACAAGCCCTTATAAATACCTCTCTATATTATGAATTTGTTTTAGTCCTGTTGCTATGGTGAGGTTTCCCGACATGTTTATACAACCTTCCATTATAAATTAAAGGGCCTTAACAACACTTAAGAGGACTTACACAAGACATCAGCTGCCGACCGGCAACCAGCAGGGAGGTTGGACGTTAGCTCTGTCATTTTTCAGCAAAGACATTCACCGGTTTCATTTCTAATCATTCTAGGCAAATCAAATACACAACATAAGGAACACCCCAATATTTAGCAAGCAATAAGAAATCTGGGACCCGTGCTCTCAAAACATTTTCATCTAACCACTAAATCTCAGCATAATTCTTCTAAGTATCAGTTTTCTCTTAAAACCTATTAACAAAGCCGCTGAGACTAAATTTAGGACTGACACGGCCACTATTTTTACGTTTTTCTCCTAAATCAGCAAGTTAGGAGCTACTTTTAGCCTTAACAGATTATGTGAATACGGGGACAGTCAAAAGCCTACCAAAATTTCGACTACATTTTTTTTACAACATGGATACATGGCAATGAAGATGAAGGCTTCATTAAGAGCGTATCAGACAGGCATGGTCAAACAATGGCAAACAATGACATCCGAGGCAAGGCAAAAGAGTAATCCAAAAAAAAGGCAACGGTCAGGTCAGGCAGCAATCTACCAGAAACAAGGATACACTCAAGGGTCTTTCAATACTCTGCCCAGTGTGTGTCTGTGAGCACGTCTTTTATAGTTCTCCTGATTTGAAACAAGTTACAACAGATAATTTGTTCCTAGGCAGAGGGTATCTGGCAAATGGTGTCCGGCTGATCATTTTAGCATCGGCTACCTTTAGATGTAGAGGTTTAAAGATCTCTTCATTTGTAATTCCAAAGATTAACTAAAGCTTTATGGGTTTGGAAAAAGATGATAGCGGTTTAACTAATGACAGAATTTTCACTATTTGTCTGAACTATCAACAATCTAGTATAAAGTAACAAGCAAGCATGTCATATTTTAAAATAAATAGTGGTTATTGTCTGTGCACAGGAACACCAGTACACAAACATGCACTTAAATACAGATTTAAGGTTAAAACGGTGTGGAAAAAAAAGCATTTCATACTGCTTTCAGACCTTTTCAGTTAATGGCGTTTTAACCATTAATAATACACATATAAAACCCCTGTGACAAACCACTTTTAGTTTGCAGAGTGTTATTAACTTTTAGTTTGGATGGCAAACAATAATATGAATAATTCACAATGCCACTGCAAATGAGGAGTGACTAGCCTCCTTTCAGCCCCAAAATAAATTCAGGACCACAGCGTAAAGCCCTCAACAATCAAAACATCAAACGACTGACACTCACTGTTAAGGTGTTTACGAAAGCAGGATCAAGTGCTAGAAATGTCCCTAAGCTACTTACAAAAGACAATGTTCTAAAGGCAGAAGCATCTGAAGCATCCCTATCATGCCTAAATCTCTGGTGATGAACTTTGATGTCTGGGCCTGTAAAAACCACCTGAGTGCAGTAAGATGGTTACATCCACTTAAAATAAGCCCGGGTTGTACCAGAATCGGAGTCTAGGCTGGCAAAAATAACATTACATAAACAGAGATTACAGCAGATTAAAGGGGTATCAACACTGGTCTGGATCACGTTACACGCTATGACGGTTATGCACTTTTGGGCCTTTGGTCTTTCCGTCTCTCTCTGTGCTCTCAAGCGCAGGTCGCCGTCTGATCTCCACGGGAGGGGGTTGTTGTGACTCACTGATTCAGATGGATACCGAATTACGTCAATAAATCAAGAGCACTCCTGCATTCCTCGCACGGTAAACATGACGAAGGTTGCACAAATACAGATTTGTGATCACACGCGGTCGCTTTGCTTTTTACCCGCTCTAGGAAATCTGTTAAGCATGGCCGACTTTGCGAAAGCAGTGATCTGACTGGCAGTTATGCACTTGCTAGATTAACATGGCAATTAATCACTGTGATTCATTGGGAAAAAAAATAACACTAACAAAGCGCAGAATACACACAATCTTAACCCTGAGTCAGCGTTTGTAAATTACAGTGCGAACACTAGACTATCAGCTGGAGAACAGTCTAAGCTCCTGTTCGTCATTATCCTGGAAACTTAAAACCCGCTGTGCCTCATCCTGGGAGAGACAGGTCGTCCCACGGGAAACATTTCTGCCCCGAAAGGAGAAATGAATACACCGCATCAGGACTTCTTCTCCAGTGCTCTGTCACAAGGACGAACCACCGCACCTACCTTTTACTGCAACGGCTCTCGCAATAACTTAACCGATTTTTCAACTTTTATACAATTTGAAGATGCACATGTTAAAATTTGGTGCGTCACAATTGGCTACGAGGCACATGAGAACCGACGATGGCTGTCAGCGTGATGTCATTAATTTGCATATGTTTAAAGATGAGTGAGATTTGAGAACTGCAGTATAAAAACATAGCTTTGTGTGAAAAAAAGGAATCGAAGTTGTATGGAATATCTTTTTAATTGTGTTTTTCCCCTTTACTTTGATTGTATGGATAAGAACGGAACGAACTCTTGTGTTTGATGGAAGAAAAAAAAAAATCACGTGACACCGAAGACTGGAGTACTGTCTGCTGAAATTTCAGCTTACACAGATAACATTTATTTCATATTTTACAAGATTTCTTTAACTTTTGATTTAAAAAAAATAAAAATGAAAAGAATTAATGCAGCCCTGGTCTAATAAAAAAAAAAAAAACATGAAAGAGACCCAAACTTTTGAATAGAATGTATGTAGAAATGACTTTAATGTTTTTATTCAAATTAATAAAAAAATTATGAAAACTAAAAACTATTTTCTTATATACTGTGTAATAGTACCTGTTTAACTATACAATCTTACCGTAAGTGTTGGCAAAAAATATTTATTTTAGTCTGTCTGTCAATCACCTTTAGAAAAGGATGGCATGTTGGCAGCTGCCATAGCATGGATACGCAAAATAAAAAAACAACACCTCTCTCTCTCTCCACACACGGACTTAACATTAGCACTGAATAACGTTCCCATGGTATAAATTTATCAGGAACCTGAGTAAAGCTGGTTGTGCCAGCTGGACGCTTCGCCATGTACAGAATGTGACAGGGTATTGAATGAGACATCAGTTTAGTGTCAGCAGACACTGCCACAGATGTTAGGACTGACTGCGTGAAATCTAGAGATGCAACATTGATTGAAGGAGCCTGGAGAGCAAAACTCCCCGTGCGTATTTAGTCTTGACTGGAAATGGCAAACATTCTCTCACATTTCCTAAATGTACACTGAACTACAGTGACCAACCACCCAAACCTCCAAGGACTTTGAGAGTGAATGCTGCATAATCATCTCCATTCTAATGAAATCTAATTAGCTTAATGCTAATAAAATTTTTTTGCTTGATTATTGTTTTTTTTTCCCTAGGAAAGAAACAGAGAGAAATGCGCACATCTTCATAGAACGAGTAACCTTCAGCCTGCTCTTTAAGTATTTCCTCTGAGAATGAGACGTAATGAAGTCACTCAAAGCCTTAATAAACAATGTGAACTAAGGCAGATAAAGAGAGCATTCCCTGCACACACCTCATTTAACTCAATCTGCTGAGCAACAGCCTTCAGTCCCGGCCTGAGAAAATAACGGCACTATCGTAAAACAGGGCACCACTTTGTGACAGTTTTGAAGCTGAATGTTTTGTAAAAACATAGAAAAAATCAAAAACATAAACTTAAGAATAAAAATTATGCCAAGAAAAAAACCAACCAAAATCAATTAAAACAAACAAAAATAAAAAAAGTAGTTGAAACACGTCCAAACACACAATTAAAGAGAAAACAAACTAACAAGCAAGCAAACACGCGTAATTATTACAGAACAGATGTACGTCTACTGTACGTTTCATCCTGTAAGGACTGGACTATCATATTGATACTTGAGTGAAGCCAAAGGCCTGAGGCCATAGTCCACTCACAAGTGCTTAACAATCAATTCTAAATGTGCCCTCGACTAGCACTTAGCAGAAAGACTCAAAAGGCATTTCCTCTTCTTCCACCTAATTCACCTTAATACCACTAGTCAAAAGAGTGGATAGCCACTGCGGTGGAGTAGTACGGGCATGAGAGGGAGCGGAAATTAAAGGTGGTGTGAGAAAAAGAGATAATACACTGCTGAAGCATATCACGGAATGGAGAGTGATAGCTAAATAAATATTGGGTGTTTTTAATGGGGCAGAATTTACACACTCCATTGACGCTCACCAATAAAAACAGGCTAATGGGAAACAAGCAACACTGCAATCATGAGCAGGATAAATGAAAATGCTGAGCAGAAAGTTATATTCTATAAACAATTTTGGTTCTGTGATGGATCGCCACATGTTTTCAGTATAAAATACGGGACCAGCCAACATTCAAATTCATTCCAATAGCCTAACTAGCTTCTGTTCTGAACAACAACTTGAGCAATTTTTCATTCACCTCATTTTTTTAAGGAACTTTACAATGCATTCATCTAAATTCTTCATCTATAAGCAATGAGGATTTAAAACCAATATATATATATATATATATATATATATATATATATATATATATATATATATATATATATATATATATATGTGTATATATATGAGGAAAATTAAAAACTATATCAGAAAACCCTGATCCACAGATGTCCTGTGGAAACAAAGAGTATTTTCAAAAACTAAATTAAAATAAAATATAAACAAAAACAAAAAATAAAACCAATAAGCAAAATAAATAAAACCAAAATGAAAACAGAGTAAAATAAATAAAACACAAATAAATACTTTAAATAAAAATATTAAAAATTGAAAATTAAAAACATATCAAGACAAATCAAACATCAACCTAAACAACACTAAAAAAGTCGACTCAGGCTAGAAATACAATTCAAGGTATCATTCAACACACTTTATCATAACAGCCCTGCTTACTGGAAAAGTGTCTGCCATCATTACATTTAAAAGCCTACTAAAGCATGTGTATTAAATCATTGCCTTGTCATCCGGAGGTGGACAGAAGCAACTATCTGTGGTTTGCCTGGGGCCTACAAATCTTTTTGCTACAAATCTACTGTGCAAATCCGGCATCCTTAATGCTGCGTGTCCTGAAACTCTTGGTGGCCCCTGTGGTCAGCAGCTAGTCTTGACAAGGTCAAGGCCACCACAAAAGAAAAATCAATGACCTTCCCGGGAGAGGAGGGTCCTTTCCCCATTGGATTTATCGCTGCGTAATTTCTTTAAAAGCCCAAAAATGCATTATTGAACAGCGGAACAGCACTAGGAGCACAAAAGCATTTCTTACACACGCAATTCCATCGTGCAAGGCTACATGTTTGTGCCGAGGGAGCGCGATTTTTTTATTATATATTTATTTACTCAAACTCAAGTGTACAGCACTTTGAGGGACCGAGCACCAGTTCCGGACAAGCTGTTATTTCTGGCTGACTTCTTAAAGTTAAAGAATGGGTAAAACTGCAAAACATACTGAATCCTAAAGGAGATAAAAAATGCAGGCCTGTTCACTTTTCCATCTAGTTCTCTCACCTCCATATTTTCCATCTCATTGGATGCATGCATTTCTTTTGTGCTAAAGCGGCCGATGCATTTTCATCGTATTAAGCTGCAAAGCTGTTTCCATTAATCCAAAAGAAACAACGTCATTCGTAAATAGGGAAGTCTTTAACAAAAATGAGAGCTCGTTGAATGTTTAATTTGTAGGGTGAGGATGAAGCGTGACTCGGGGGCTGTTCGAGGGATGAAGATGTTTTCCACTGTAATCGCTGCTGTTCACCTCTTCAGTTTGAGACTGTTTAACAACTCCTGGCACCGTTGCTTTCGTTTACAGGCCAAGAACCTTTGTGAAGCTCTGAAAGCCCTTGTGTTTGCTCAGGGCCTATTGAAAACAGTAGGAGATTTTCTGTATGTGGTGCTGTGGAAAACGGATGCAACCAAAGGTCAGCTTCGGCCTACTAAACCTCCAGCTGCATACTAGGCCTCTGCTCATGTGCATTATGTATGTTCACCTTTGACCCCCATCTCTTACAAACGTCACGTCAACACTCTGATAGCTTGTAAGTTTAGCCTCTGACAAGACATCTTAATCTGGGGTGAGTGCAGGGGTGACGGGAAAAAGAATCCTGCCCCATGCATAAACATTTTACAGGCTGCCAGCTATTCGTGCAGAACTTCTGACAGCGTCAAAGATTCCTCTCATGTCCTAGTAAAGGAATTTGTGTCAGTACCAGCAGCAGGTGTCCTTTCAGTCTGATTTGCATATGATGCTCCATTTTTGCCCATCTGAGTGGAGAAAATGCATTTTCACGGATGTAATTTGTGATTTAAATCCTGCCCAAATCAAAAGATTTTGTTCTTTTATTTCACACAGCCTCAGTAAAAGTCACAGAGCAGATTTTTCCAACCTAATCTAGATATAAATAGCTAAAAATGTTCTTATTGTAATATTTGTATATATATTAGTCAGCAAAGATGCATTAAGCTGATGACTATACAGACATTTGTAATGAAATCATCTCTGAATAATATGTATATATTCTCTTTTAAGTGTGTATTTCCGTTTTTAAGTGTGTATTTCCGAATAATATATATCCTCTTTTAATAAGTGTAAGTCAACTGCTGGTTAACTCCATAATATTTCTATTTCACAAAAAAACCCCAAAACATTTAACTGCTTTTAGATGGAGAAAGAGAGTATAGCATGAGATCTGCATGAAAAACAGTGTTTGACAAGCTCTTCATGACAGTTGTGCCAAAAACTAAGGTACCAAGAGAAAAACACATTGCCTCCAGCAGCCTCACAGGGCAGAGCTAATTGAGCGACCAGGACATTACACCCCTTGCTTAATCGCAGTCTCAATTTAATGATCAATGTGCTACTTAATTTCCCTGAGCCGTGCAGCATGGTACTAATCTACAGTTGAAAGTCCCATTATCACAGGGATATATTCGCAGGCTAATTCAGATGTTTAAGAGACTCCGGCTGAAGTACACTATAGCAGCTAACTGGAACTTCTCACAGAAGTTTATAGACACTAAATTATTTATCAGACATCTATTTACATTGATGCCCATGTCGTGACAGTTGTTCTCGGATGGCATATTCAGAAACCAATGCCATACATTGACAGAATTTACATCACCCAAATGCCACATAGCCAGGCGTTAATAGAAACAGAGAATTATACCCTGGGTGTCTGAAACTTGAGAGCCATAACCTTGACATCTCAAGTACTGTTAATAACTCCTCACTGTATTTCATTCATTGGACAGAGAGCTATATATTATTATAAGAATGCTCATCTTCATTTTTACCGTATTGCTCCTGAGTGTTCAGTTTCCAGAGCTCTTATGCAGATCTGTGAACATTTTCCTAAACTGTGAAATTTGTCAAGTAATCTGTAAATGCCGGATTACTTCCGTAACGCCAATACTGATTTCTAAAGAAAAAAAATGTATTTCGCAATTTTCTCTGTACTGAATCATACCTGCGTCAAAACTGTGTCAGAGGTAAAAGTATATGGAGCCCCAATTATGTTCCTCCTAAAATATACAGAATAATACACAGTATATTTTTACGTATAAAGACCCATTTTTACAGTGAAACATGTGTAAAATATAATTCTGAAAAATATTTACTTTCCATTGGGTATAGAAAGCAAATATCCACTGTTTTGAGTACTGTTTGATGTATAAACCCAGTTTAATAAAATAACTGTTATTAATCCCGTGATTTCAGACAAAGATCATGAACAGCTACAAACTGACCTTAAATATTGAAGGGGAAAATATATATATATATGCATTTAGTAAGTGTGAGTGTGCGGGTGAGAGAATGAAAGAGAGAGAGAGGAAGAAGGAGAGAGTGCTCAACATAGATGGTGTAAACAAATAGTGGCAGTGGCTTAGAGACTGCTATACTTGTTTAAACTACACTGGGGTGAAACACGCCAGACCAGACATCATCTCTTCATGGACAAAGGGAAGGCTCTTTTAGCAGGTTGACCAAAAGTGATTTACCATTGAACACTTACACTTACAGAAACAGTTGGACTTTTAGTCACACTTCACATACTTTACATTTTAAAAATGTCCGTCAGGTGTGTCCTACTTCAACACAGGGTTAATATACGGTAAAATGTCTGTAAAATGTTTGCAACATAACTATTTGCTTTTGCTGTATTAATATCAAACTCATAAGTACAATATACAAACAGACAAGATCAGATCTATAATTTTATTTAAAAAAAAAAACAACAACTATTCTTACAGACTGCATCTATGAATATTCTTACAAACAAACTCACGATTTATGTAATCGACTTTTTTTTGTGTATGAACCTTGCCCTGGGTCTTGTTTTAGGAAAATCACATTCATTCTGGCTCCATTCTGATGTCCAATGCTCATTTTCCACATGCTAATCATGGTGGATAAAATCAAGACCCACCCAGCATTTAATCTCTTTGAACATCCTGTTTCACTTGGAAGTCTGTCAGTAGTAAAAATGAAAAAAGAGCAGCAAATCACGCTGACTTTAAAGTGCAAAAAGATTTTTTAATTTTTTTTATTTTATTTTTAAATCAAACCTGAATTGTTTACCCTGAAGTTATTTTGGAATTTGCAATTAAAATGGGCCTGAAAACAAAAAAACACTCATTAGGAGAGCGGTGATTTAATTCTGTGTTGTGGTTTGGAGTGAGCGAGATTGACAGACAGAGGCATGAGAGACTCTGATAAGCTCCCTTCAGCTCTCAAACTGAAAGGGAACGGAGGCGATGTCTATCTCTGCTTTAATGGCTCACTAAAGGTTTAATACTCATTCAAAGGATAAACATGGTCAAAAATGAAATCATGTTACAGGAAAGAAAAACATGAAAATGCTCAACTCATCAAACACCTAACTCCACCGCACAAGGCTAAAACTACAGTCATCCATACAAGACCTCTGCCTGCAAGGAACAACTTCTGACCAGTCGAATACAATGATATAGTGCATTATTTAAGAATAGGGACCATTCAGGACTCTCAACCAAAGAGAAGTGGGCTAATAACTAACTCTGAATAAACAAACGTCAAAGTTAGCATTGTGGAGCACTTGCTCTGCATCTCTTACTAAATACTCGGCCCTTTAAGTTGGCGACACAATGAGCAACAATGAATAAAACATTTAATAATGTGCTGTATTAGAGCGTCCCGAGGCATTTTACGATTTCAACCAAGTTGAAGCCATATACAACGCATCTGTAAATGTCAAACGGGCGCTCTCCCGTTCAAGCAAACTTGATTTGTTGAAAGAATGCAGCAAGGGAATTTAATCCAATTGTGAGAGATGAAAATCAATCTTGGCTGATGCTGAAATGATATGGTCTATTGGAAGGGTCACCTAATAGGAAAATATCTCGACTCAGCTTGTTCAGAATTAGAGGCTGCCACTGACTCCAGGTGAACGCGTGGCAGGTGGGCCATTCGTGCGAGCAGATTACGTCGCGCTCATTAACTCTTTCTCTGAGGTCGTTCATCAACGTGCTTCTAGCTTAGCCTAAGACTATGTAAAACGAAAACTGACAAAAAATAAATAAAGCGCATCCCAAAAGTTGAGGGCTACTTACATGAAGGCATGATAGATGAACGCCCATCCTCTGGGTCTCTCCAGTACGTTGTACAGGCAGTTCTGTAACTTTCTGAAGCGTTTGCTGGAGGCAGAAGGGGTCGCCCTCGGGCCCGGGGGCACCGGCAGCGGTGTGCCCAGTAAGCCGGTGCGGTGAGACGGGTGTCCGCGCTCTGGGGTCGACGGCTCGCTTCTTTCGGTGTGAACGGCCGTGAGAGCCACAAACTCAACCCGCCTGTCATCATTGGGAGCAGGGGGGGCCAGCATCCTAATGCCTCCGTTATTCGAAGGGCTACCCAACATTATTGTGTCGACACAAGCAAACTAGTGCACCATTTACAGCAGAAATTGATCGATATTGATTCCTCCCCCCAATGACCGAAAACGATTATTTGTATTTCTTTAAGCGTCCTACAGCTGATTTAAAAAAAACTGCAACACAATGATAGCTAAATAATGATCATACCGCAATAAAAACACATCGTTTTTTACAAATAACATAAATAATATTAATTCATACTCTGGGTTTACTTGCAAAGATTGAATAAAAAGTTGAATAATTTATGCAAACAACCATAAAAATGAACGATATTTATAGAGACCTACTGTAATTTATCGGTGGGCTCGATGTTAAACGACCGATAACCGATTAAGTAGAAAATTGTGCATACTGGTAAAAAAAAAAAAAAACGCTCTTTAATAGCCTACACAGTAAAATGTACTCTTATCAATCACTTCCAAACAAAAAATAGTTGCTGTTATCAGCAAAATAAGTAACTAACCTATTAGGACATTTAAGTCAGTTACAATTAAAGACATCTAATCCCTTTAGAAGACAAAATGCACATTAATAGGCTAAACGTGATTTACAGCTGAAAAGCCTCATAGAGCGCGTCTGCATGTTATTACTGTTCATTTAAGGTCCCTATCACTAATCGCAAACACCCCTTTATTAAAGCCCTGGCTGAACATTGATATTAATATTTCAGCTCACTTTTCATCTCCTATCGTAACTGGACAACGAGCACTTCATGGTGAGACGCTAACGTGCGAATTAATTACTCAAAAGTTTTGGAATACATCCAGCGACTCGAAAAAAGCCCGAAGCATCCCATAACTCAAGTTTTCCTATCTAAGCACACAGCAGAAATGTTTAGAAGTAAACGACATGCCCGGTTTTCCCCCTCCGGAGCGCGAAGCTCATTCCGGTTCTTTGGGGAGGAGCGGAGCCGGTCCGTGAGAGACGAATTCAAAGCCGTGCCCGTGGTTCGGTCATTTCAAGACTGTCCCAAAAGTCCGTGACATATTATAGAGTCCAAGACGCTCGGCGCTGTAGACGGAGAGAGTGCGTAACCGGCACGTGCTGCGCGCTGCGCGATGTTGATGAAAGTGAGAGCAGCGTACACTGGAGGAGAGGGAGGGATGGCTGGCACCGCCACCAAAATTAGATGAACGGATTATGTTTTCTGTTTTCCCTCAGGATTTAGTCACATTTCCCCCCCCCCAAGATTTCCATTGAGGTGGTCGGTACGACGAATGTAGACACTACGCCGGGGTTTGGATTAGAGGCGCGCTTTAACAACAATAAAAGCGCATGACCCTCGTGCAAACGTTCCCTCTGCGAGTCAACTGTCAAAACAGAGTTGCTTTCTCAACATAGCATGCGTATTGTGGGGATAATGGGGAGGTCTGCCTCCTCTAACGAAGAGACTTCTGACCTTCTAAAAGAGATTTTAAATTAAACTTATCGCATCAAAATCAGTCATGGCACCTAAAGCTGAGGAGGTAATGATTCGTTTTGATATATCGACCAAACATAACAACTAACACTTCATAACTAACTTGATAAATAACTAACAACATTTCTCACGATATTATATATATATATATATATATATATATATATATATATATATATATATATATATATATATATATATATATATATATATCTTTTTTTTCTTTTTTTATTTATTTATTTATTTTTTTTACCAGTTTTTGTTTAAAATATCAAATTATTAACTTGCTGTAAATCCAAAATGCAAATTTGCACGAGTACTAACTTAAATTTTGCACCCTTAAAAGTTCAAGAAAGTATAATAGACAATAGAAATATAAATTGCAGACATCAAACATTTATCCAACTACATGCTGGATCAATGTACTTCTGTGTAAACATGCACTCAGTCATATCGAGAGAATCAATCAAAAGGCCATCTTGTTGATGTCAAGGCCAAGATTATCCCTCTTGAACAGGTGCTGGGGATGTGCTGTACAGTATTCTAAGCTCTGCACATGTGCTTCAGTAAATGCCAATATTGTCTGCATGTGTCACCTAACCTAACGTAACCTAACGTAAGGACAATAGTAAAATAAGAATAGTAATAGTCTCTCACCGCTCTGTTATACGTTCTAAAAGTTATGCGGTGTTGATGGCTGATGATGGAGCGAATAAGAGGGACATCAACAATCAATACCTTGCATTTAGTTTATGTGATTTTATGCAGACCGTCCTAATGGCTTCGGCTGCTGCTGCTTTAGAGCAATCGTGGAATGCATTAGTCCTTTGCCTCTTAAGCCCTACGCTTTATTCCCTGCATGCACTCTTGTGCAAGTTCGCAGCATTCTTTGAGAGAAAAATCCTTGGTTTTTGTTTTTAAAACTTTTCAGTGCACATTAATTAACCACTTATTTTTAAAGCTTTGGAATGAGCCATGAAGTGCGGGTGAAAAAAACCAAACCCTATTCATTTGTTTAACTTTTAAATGCATCCATCCATTTAGTCAGGAAAGAAGGGCAAAAATGCTCAAAAGTGTAAAAGGTTTATATATTTCGAACGGGAAAAAGCTAGTCTGGGCACACTTATCCATAGCATTTCGGCGGCTCAAACAGTGTACATCACTAGCAATGTCAAAGTCATGGGTTCGACTGAACTGATAACATGTACATGCAATGTAATTTGCCAAATGCATAAAAAAAAAAAAAAAATCAACAATAGCAATTAAAATGTGCAGATATGACTGGCTAATTGCTTTCATTTCATATTGGTTAACATTAATCTTTTTATACGCTTCTCTTGAACATGAGACAGGTTCTTGAAGAAACTAAAACTGCATGTGACGTGACAAGACCAAGTTTGGTTTTACTTAATCACATATAATTTCTTGAATTCTAATCTGTTTAGTGCTTATGTAAGTGAAAGTGTCCCATAGCAACCTCAAAGGATTAACTTCAAACGTTTCACAAGAGCGAATCAATCAATCATGGTCCACCTACTCAGAAACGAACAGAGGCCCCTTCTAACACAAGCAATTAACACAAAAACCCACTGACACAAGTCCCAAACCTCTAGCCCAGAATTCTGATGACACACGGCAGCTGGGCAAGGTCAGCGGACACGGGAGAAATGCACCCGTTTCTTTTGAGGGCCAAATGTCACTGCTGAGACACATCTAGCGAAAGACATAAACACCTTCTCGCCTTCCTTCGGCACATGGGTGCAAATAGACAACAAATGCGATGAGGCAATATGGGAAAACTTAGAGCTCTTTACACATAAATACTCGCGCTCACAGGACACATTCACTCACGTCCCAGAAAGCACTGTGTTATCCAAAACTGAACGCCCACAGAGGGACATTAGGAGAATTTAAAAATACACACACATCAGCAGGACTGGTAAGACCTCAAGCCCTCACTTCCGCTGTGCTCTGTAGAACACGACTGCTCAGCAATGTTTCCCACACCAAAAATGTTGTTTGGCTTATTAAATTGTTTCTTTTTCATTGACTTCATCAATACTTACTTCTTACACTCAACAAAAAACAACAGATGTTCCACGACCGCTCTGGTGAATGTCAGGTAAGGTGAACTGTATGATTTGCTCACATGCCACCGATGCTCATGAGGGCTTAGGCACCTTTAGTACTCTTTACTATTGCTATTTTTCAAAATGGCCCATTCCCATAAAATCGCATCGCAAGAATTAATGTGAAATGCAATTTGCAAAATTGCTCATTTAGAAGATTTTAAGATTTTATTTTTTTTGCAGTTGCTTATACTTATTAGAAGTTGTTTAAAAGCCTCCTACCACTAGTGAACTCCAATGCACTTTGTTAACTGCTTTGCAATGAAACAAGAACCCAAAAATAATCACGAGAAGTTCAGAACAGTTCAGAACCATTAATAATAATAATAATAATAATAAACAAGACAAAAATAGGCCAAAACACATTCAGCTCACTCACAAAAGAATCAAGCTGTTTCAAAACAACACTAGACCAAAGACAAGACGTAAGGTTTTTGGCAAGCATATACGGGAAGCAAGTTCAAAAGACACATCTGCCATCTAGGTTAAACAGGACTGATGAAGAGCAACCGATAACCAGACAGGACTGAAGAGAAAATCAATAGAAGAAGAGGAAATGTCAACAGCCGCTGAATTCAAAATAGCATATTATCATATTACACAATAGTAAGAGAAATAGTAAAAGTGTGCTATTCCTTATTCAGCTAAAACCGGAAAAAAGGAAAATGCTAAATAATGAAACTAAACACATATATACATAATAATGATATATAATAAGACCTAAAACCGCTGCAGAACTAAGCATTGAGATAATAATTCAGACACATGGACTGTGACTAGACAATTGCAAATCATTTATACCTCAAATTATATTATTATACTTAATATACAGTTTGTGCAGGCCGTGGCTAGACTAGAAGCTGCCTCTATTAAACTAACTTCTAAAGCCATTACTTCCTGAAAAATGATGTCACGGCTCCCGTGCAGCCCAGAGGCTGGAACAGAAGCACGCTTGTATCTTCTGCTGAGCAGGACGAGCTGGTGTGCTTCCAGTACCTCGAATGAAAGAGGCCTTTTTTAAAGACCTGTGAGGGCTCAGACACCTTTTTCCCACCCAAATACAAGGCCTTTCTTCTCTCTAAACTCTTTGACCTAGCACAGAGCACATCTGTAAGGCAGCGTCCACCAGAGTTTTTACCTGAGGCTAGCTTATTTTTAAAACGTGCATTTCCGGACTACAACAATATTAACATGACAAATGCTCGGAAGGAACATTAGTTTACCTAGAAGAGCTAACAGCTGGGTGTTGTTTAAAAGGTACCTGGACGTTCAGCTGCCTTCAAATGCTTTTTGTTTGGACACACTAGCCCATTTTTGTCACCTCAGTCCCCCAAACACCGCTCAGGACTCGGGCATGTCCACGAGAGTCTGGACGACGGTTTTGTAGCTCCAGACTCTCTCTGAGATTACTGGTACAGACATCGGTACGTAATGTAAGGAGCCAAATTCCTCAAGCTTTGTCTCAAAACAAATGGGTCAGTCATTTACAGATTCCAAAACTGAATGGACTACAAGGAAAACACGGATTATCCTCAATATAACACTACTGAGATTCCGGTTCAGAGTCCAACTGTTTAATCCGGCAGTTATTTACTTTAGTTTGCTGAAAATAAATGCACAAAGCTCTTAGACCAAAAGATCTCACAATGCAGTGTTTCGCACATACACAGCATACAATGCAGCATGTTGAAAGAATAACATTGCTTGATACAGAAAGAATATCAAGATTTTTAATTTACCATCGTATGGTCGATATTACATTATAAAGATATTTAATTACGCATGACTACATAAACGTTTTTACATTTAGATTATCTTTGCAATAGTTCAAAAAAAGTGCTTTAGGTGAACATTAAAACACTATAAATTGTTAAATATTTTTTTTAGCAAATATTATGATTTGATACATAAAATTCACCATTTGAAGATAAAACGGCTTCTCTTATTCTATTAATATTAATTAAAAAAAATATTTAGACAAAATATTACACCCATCAATATAAAAATGTGTCATTTATGGGTTGCACTCTTTAAATCAACAAAAAGCTCAGGTTATATTAAATAATAGTGATGTCTCTCTAGTGACATCTGCTCTAAAAACGTTTCCATATGTATGCATTTAAATATTTCTTTAAATATGCCAGTAAAGTTTTTTTTACATTTTTTAATTTTCCTGTAAAGCTGTTGTACTGTAAATAAATTGAATAAAGACGGTTTTATACCTTTAAGGTAGGCCAGGCAGTACTAAATCAGTATGAGAGATCAGTAACTTAGGGTCATGTAATGGAATCTAGAACCACGTCCAAAGTTGAAGCCTGATCCGCTGGATTTCCCCTTTGATATGATGAGGTGTCTAAACTATCAACACAATGGCTGTGCCAAGCAAACCGCCAGAAGGGCTTTCTCGATGACAACAATAGGCTGGCACAAGGCGACAGGCTACAATAAAAAAAAAACCCCAACAACAACTGTGTAATGCTCATTGCGATGTCTTACATCAGATGATTTATTATACATGATTTTGGTGGTGGTATTAAATTAACAAATCTCTCATGGTCTCTCATGACCGGTTTCAGCTAATCTTTCGGATGATTCCTTGACCTGAAGAAACTCAACAGCCAAGACAAACAGAGTTAATAAATCCAAGTCATGCCAGGATTAGGTACAGATATTCACCAGGCCCCATATCTCAAATATTAAGATCCAATCCTCACTCATTAATGCAGTAATTGTTCACCGCGTAAGACGATTAGTAATGTCCACAAATTAAGTTCTGGGCTCGCACCACTTACAGAAAGTGTACGCTTATTTATACCAGAATTATTTTGTGTCTTAAAATAAATAGCAATAATAAAAAAGAAAGAATAACACAACTAGGAGCTGCTAGGCGTGTTAGTTTTTAAAAAAATGGCCAAAAATCTTAATAAACCACATGTATTCTCAAAGCTGAACGCTAAGGATGAGTTTCAAGTCGTTGCTCTCACTAAACTTTTGACTCTTTCTACTAATTTCTCTGTTCTCTTTTAATCAAGCCTTCCTTTCAAGATTTAGGCCGGATAAGGAATGCCGCCTGACCTCCCAAAGCTTAGCACTCATTCACAAACCCGTGACTCAACCGTTCAGTTTTTTAGGCATTAAAGAAAACCGAGTTGGAAAATGTAAAGGTTTTTTTTTTTTATTTTTTATTTTTTGCATTCGATATGCTGACACGAATGCAAACACTCAAACCATTGTCATCGTGGAAAGCGACATCCGCTTCGTAAACGACCGGTCTGTCACGTGACTAACGAGCGAACGCCTCGAAAGTAATTAATGTACCTCGCAATTGATCTTTGACTGCATCTGATGATTTCCTGAGCTGGAATATGAAGAAGTCTGCGCATGTGAACTTGTTCGGGAATTGGCTGTTGAAAATTAAAATGAAAGCAACGGCCACCTAAATGAGTCAGTGAAATGATCCGATCTTCCCATTACTTCTGAATCACTCCGAATGATTCGAAGTCAACAGTCCGAGCAGTTCTATAAATTATTTTTTACTTAACAAAGATATATTTTTGTCGAACAAGAGATTTGTAACGAGACAAAAAAAAAAAACTATAAGTGAGTAAGAGAATGGTAGTAAGAGCATCTAAATACATGATCTTTTAAAGGTGAACTGCTGTAAATGAATGCATTGAAAACGTCGTCTGATGTAAATGCAAAGCATAATCAAATAGCAATTTACTTATTTTTGAGTCACGTCAGCAATTAATGGACTGAAACGAATTACAATAAAGACTAATAACACGACCGGCTTAATACGCGTTCAGAAGCGGTTCTGTGAAAGCTAGATTTGATTCGCGGAAATGAGCCTGAAGTCTAATCACGAACGTGTCTGGTGATTGAGCGCCAGTCAAGTTGAAATGGCGCCACCGTGTGTTAAAAAACATACAGCCACTCTTCACCAGCGCGGGAACAGAACGATAAAGTGAATCTAATGTAGTCGGTGTTAAAAATAACTGTACTCAAAAGTTAATAACCTTACGAAAACATTTCTAAATAGCCTTCATTTGATAGAATGAGAGTAGGACATGACACACGAGGAGGTAAAAACCACCAGGAAGCCTTTAAGACTTTATTTACGGTGATATATATATAAAAAAACACAACGTGCCACCTTTTTAGGGAGTTTTATTTTTTCACAAACCAATGTCTGTTTACAAAAAAAGAACAAAAAAAAAAAAAAAATAAAATAAAATAAAAAATACAAATAAAATTTGTACCTAGGTATTGCATATCATGCTGGCAGTCATAACTACATGCAAAACAACGTGACCAACAATTTTAATACGAAAATCAAAACAAAACAAAACCAAAAGGGCAATAAAAAAGGTTACAACTGGTATTAAAAAGGTTTATATAAAAGGGTTTTTATTTAATTAAGGTGTTGTTTTTACAAGTAGGTAACAGCGGAGCAGTTGACTTTCAAGGGGCAAAGGAAGTCTCTTTAAAACTGGTCCAGAAAGACATGCAAGGAAAGCACGTCAATTACACATTCACACACATTCACACGAAGAGGACCATTCTGCATGTAGAAAACCCAACAATAAGAAGCCCTTTAACAAATACAACGTTATCAAATTTCAAAACTATACAAGATACTACAACTGAACTAATACAATTACTATAGAATTACAGAGTTAAACTACAGAGATGCAGAATGTGTAGATTATGGCTTTTATCAAGTTTAGAACTCTACACATCATGAGATGGCATAATCTGTCAAAATGGATGAGGGCTTAAAAAAAAAAAAAAAAAAAAGAAGAAGAAGAAGAAAAACAGAAAAAAAAAGTTGATTTGTTTTTCCACGAAAGAAGTGCCCTCCAGCTCAGGTTTCACAAGCCTCACTCTAATGTCACTATCACTGAACAGATCTGAAAACATAATCTCTACCCATATCCACATTAAACTATGAAACAAGGACATATTCTACCTATACTGCAAGGAAGACAGTGGGTTCGTAGCCATATTGCAGAAGACATACAGTTGAAATCAATACGGCAGAAATCAAATCTCTGCCAGTACACACTGATCCTTCCAGCACTGTAGTAAAAAGACCCAAACTCCGTTAACAAAACAGTAATGCATGTATTTTGGACGGTAAATTATGAAGCTTAAATCTGAAGTTTATTATTTGATTGCTGAATTAAACCAGTCCGAGAACTTGATCAAAGTATGGCATGAGATGAAGGGAAGTGGAAGGACTGGGTGTTGGGTGCGTGGCAGCTCCTCTTCTTCACTGTGGTTGCTTGGTGGTGTCAGGAGCTCCATGGACCAGTGAGGATTTGGACGGACAGCCTCAATCCGCACTGACCTGTGTGGTGACCTGCCCATCAGCCGTCTGGTTGGTGGATTGAATGAACATGGGCTGGGTCAGTTCCTGTCCTGCCGGCATCGTCACCTGCTGGATCTGATACAACTGCTGTGGAGTCACAGGAAGAAAGGGAGGCGTGTGCGTTACTGACGCGATACATATCTGCATTCAAACTGTAGCTGTGGGAATAAGGCTGACAGAAAGTCGGTTAGGACAGAAGAGCATGTAATTATAAGATATAGAACAGCAGTATAAAATGTTTTATATTTTAATGTAACACAATGGGTATTTTTATATTTTGATGCTACATGCAAATGTATGCTTTGTTTAAATTAATACTTTCTTTATTTAGCAATGACGCATTAAAGGAATAGTACACCCAAAAATGAACATCATTTACTCACCCTTCAGCACTACCAAACACAAAAAAGCTTGTAGCAAGGCTGTTTTGGGTCACCACTGATTTACATAATATTTTTTCCTACCATGGAAGTCAGTGGTGACCAAAACAGTCTGTTTACAAACTTTCTTCAAAATATGTTTTTTTTGTGTGTTCTGAAATTCATACAGATGATAAATATTTCTTGACCAAAAAAATCCCTAAATAAAGCAGCATATTAAGAAGACTAGAGTAGTGAAGCTGAAAATTCACATATGCACAAAAACGCATTCAAACCTTTTAGCTAGTCAAACTTTTAAACAATAGCCTGTGTCTTAAGGAAAAAAAAAAGGTAATTACCTGCCCATCAGTAAACTGGCTGAACTGTTGCTGACCCTGTTGTACTTCTGTCTGTGAAATCTGTGAAAGAACAATTAATCAACAATAAATTTAAAATCAAATTAATTCAATACATCAAATGAAGGAAATGTATAGTATGTGAAATGTACAATTGTATAACATCTGCAAGTGTTTTTCCCCCTTTTTTTTAATCCTCACTTGCGCCCATCAGTTGGATTAATATTGTTAACCATATAAGATGATGATTTACCTGCTGAGTGTTTGTTGCAAGCGTCTGTATTTGTCCTTGAACAACCTGTGTTCCTGAGACGGGCTGAGCCAAGCGAATATACTGCAGCTGGCCGGTGTTGAGCTGCACCTGCAGGACACCACAAGGGGGCAATGAGGAGCACACATCATTACCTCCACCTAACAAGCATGTTCGCCTGGTTTTCATGTAGCACAGCTGTGCTGCCTTCCCCATTACCAATTTATAATCCTCTCGAAAGGTCCAAATGGCAAAAAAGAAAATGAAAAAAAAAGAATAGGTAAACATGTCGGGTTCTTACTGGAATCTGCTGGATTTCTCCAGTGTTGGTGATGATCTGCTGCATAACCTGCATGGTCTGTCCAGCTGGCTGTGCTGCCTGAGCCTGAGCCTGTCCCTGCGCAGCGGCCTGCACGATCTGCACCTGCTGACCCTCGCCCACCTGCATGGTCACCGGGGCGCTCTGAAAGAACAAGCGTGATTGTCAAGAGGGTGGGACTGCGGCATCAAACTAACATACAGGTTGCGTTTTGATCTTTTTTTCCCCCTGTGCCTGTTGTGTTTTTCAGCATTAGCATTAGAGCTCACAGAACTGTGGGCCGGGAAGGCTTCCAAAAGAAAGTGAAACTGAAGCCGTTTTGAGGAAAGGGGAGAGATGCAAGACTGTGACCCCGGGCCTCTCGTGTTGAACGGAGAAACCTGGGCACTGACTGCGGAGGTGTGACAGATGATCTCTCCTCTTCAGGAACTGACACCCGATAGGCGACAGCAATTTATTAAGCAGCACAACTTTATCTGGCCTGAGACGTGCTGTGACCTCATGTAGCATCAAGTAGAGGGCATATGAATTACAGATTTTGCCCTGTGTGAGTAACGTCTGCTCCTTTTTGGTTTTTGGTAGAAGAAAATGGTGACACTTGCATTCAGTTACCATTCAACTGTGATTGTTAAGGTTTCTTTCCCACTAAGATAGCAGTCAGTTGATCCAAAATACAGTAAAAACATTGCAAAATATTATTACAATTTAAAATAACCAATTTTAAAATATTTAAAAAGGCAATTTATTGCTATGATGGCAAAGCTGGCAAAAATGGCTAAACCAGTAATGTCCATAATATTGTTATAAAGCCGTTTTCATAAATAATAACATTTGTTTTCTTATTGCAAAATGCGATAAGGTTTCTTTTGAAAGCTTACTTTCAGTAACCACAAGATTGATGGTCTGTGGTCACGTCACACAATAGAGCTGTGCTAAGACCACATTACAACATCTAAATGGTCTAAACTATAAAACAGTGGTACTTTATACTATTTGAATATGGGTAGTTGACATGATCAGTCCGGCAGTGACATGCTGTACTATGTTAAACATCTTTATTACATTTTTAGGACCCTATGTGAATTTGTCAAATGCTTGACAATTCAAGTAAACTGGCAAAAGCATTTTAATGTGATTAAAAATCTTTTTTGAATTTGACGGGATCAACTCTTCTACCAGTAATTTAATAATAATTATAAAAAGTAAACACACGGAGTACAAAATTCATAGAAGCAATATCAGGACTGAACACAATTTTGTCATACTCTCTGCTTCTGTTTGCTGCATTGTATCATGTATAGTACATGATATACGAATATGTTTGCTGCTTTATTGTGCTTTGAAACACAATAGAGATTGTTCATGGCTCTTTCGACATGACAGCTGAATAAGACCTGCATTTCAAAGAAGGACTTTTAGTGGAAAAATAGGGGCCATTTGGAGGGGTTTGAGGTGTTTACCGTGATAGGGGTCGGCTGTGATTGAGCAACCTGCACCTGCTGCAGCTGCTGCATGGTGGTTCCTTGCAATACCTGAGGAAGAGGAGGAAATAATGCGAGAAAGAGAGAGTGAACTGGACAACACAAGCAAGCACATGCAAAGCGCATTCTTCAATGTCATATAAAAAGCAACAAAAAGGCAATACACTGGAAAGCCAGAAACAGAGTAAAGAAATTAAAGCACGATGTGTCACGTGTAGTATGAACAAACACCATGTTCACCTTTTTGCAATGACATAAAACATGCATAAAGCTTTTAAAAATGACTAAAGTTCACACCAAACATGAAATGTCCCACAATTTAGAATTTACAAATAACACGATTGTTTCGAGGGAACATTTCTGCACTGGTTTGAGTGTGAATAATTACTGTCAATATTTGATACTTTGCGTCACTGGTTTCAGATCTGGTGTGAACAGGCATTAACTGAAGCAGAGTTTAAATCAGCAGTGGAGATGACGCAACCGTTACAACAGATGAGTGCAAGCTCTGGTGTAAAATAATGACAGTTTATGGAAGATCTGCATTTGGGAAAATGACTGCATATAGCGGCACAAAGCAGTGAGCAGACAGTGAGATAAAGCTAAACCGGCTCTCTGTCCTCAGGTATGAAGTTAAAACCCCACTAACAATATATTTTTAATTAAAAAGCAAACAGGAGAGAGCTTGAGCAGAGCCCTTGACGGAGCAGGTCACAATCTGACACGTCAGAATTGTTCAATAAACGTGGTCCTGTGCATATATTTTCTGCACCGCTATTTTTCTCTCACCTAATTTCTTATTACATTTGTAAATACACTAGTTTTCAAATGTTTGAATTTGAATTTTTTTTTATGTTTGTGAAACATAAAAAATTGTGTTATGCTGAGCAAAGTAGAATTTTTTTATTTTATTTTAATGCATTTTAAAAATGTAATTTATTCTAGTGATGGCAAAACTAAATCTTTAATGTCTTATGATTCTTCAGAAATCATGTTTGCACTAAAATACTTTATTAATATAGTACTTTGAAATATTAATTATTATTATTATTATATATTTTAAGATTATTTGATGAATAGAAACAACACTTCAAAATAGAAATCCAACACAAATCTGGGAAATATGGGAAAAAAAACTTGCACAATGAAGTTAGCATGATATTCCAAATTATGATATTATTAAATCAGTCACCTAGAAATTGATTTTATAGCAATGCTTCATTTGACATTTTTCAACATTTTAAAACTTGACTTTCAGGTTGAAATCAGATTTTGAATCTCATTTCATCTTTGCCTGGCATTTGTAAAGCCCACTGTATATATTGGTCCCAAGTGCTCTCTGAGGTGACTGCAGCACAACTTTGCCCAAGTCTGACAGGTCAGCAAACTGCAGCCTGCTGAAGCAGCACTGATCTTTAGAGAGAGAATGAGGTTCACCACAGAGAAGAAGAGCGAGAAAGTGAAAAGATTCTCACACTGGTGGAATTAAACCACTGTAACCTCTCAAAATAAAAGTTAATTATACAAAAAAAGGAGAACCTTGGACTGCTGTGTTCACGATGTTGGACAGATATCACACGACAGAGTGACTGGACTCTCTGCCGTTCACCTGATAGCAACATGTGAATGACACCTCTGGGCTTTCAACCTTCACCAGTCATGTTTCAAATGATCCTGTAATGGGCTGATCAAAGTAATCAGGGCTCAAGTGTTGTGTGAGAGAGTAGGCATGATAAAGTTTCAGGCTTTTGTCCATCAGACCGTAGTATAATATACACTAGGGTAATTACAAGGGCAAACAGTGTCCTCCAGAAGCCAGTTTTCATTCCTGTATTGACATATTTCCTATTAAAACAGGAAGTTGGGCGGGAAAATTTTAAAAAAGCAGCCCATTTCTTTTAAAAATGGTCAAGTGGCTTTAGCTACATCATAGCCATATAGCATGGTTTGCGACCGCTTAAAAAAATGTATATTATGAATGCACTCTTGACATACTATATTCAGCATGAAGTCATTATCACGTGACCTATCAGTGTCCATCAGATGTGTATTATGATAAACATTTCGCCTAATGTTTTATGAATAGACACACTACTAGGTTTTCCACCTACTATTTAGAGGCAAATTATGCCATTTCAGATTTAGCTGATAGTTGATCAGTCCTTATATGCGTTCTCAGGTTTGTGGCGAGTATGTGATGACTACCTGGCCCTGTTGGGGCTGAGCGATGATGATCTGTCCGGGCTGTAGCGTGGTGGCGGTGGGAGCAGCCACCTGCTGGCCTTGCTGTTGACCTTGGACCTGCACCGCGCTGGGCTGCTGCGCCAGAGTGAAGTAATACTGGACCGGCTCAGTCGGGGCGACGGACTGGCGCACTTCCTCCTACACGGACAGGCACAATTATAGAGAAAGATATACGTTGTATTGTAGCAAACTTCAACAGGATCTTAAGAAACGCAAGAGAGCATCCAATAACCCCATAAATGCACGCAGATGAAATCAAGAGTTCATAAGGCCTATCTGCTGGTTACATCTCCATAAATTATTTTCGCTCTGTAACAGTAGAGGCAGGATGAGGATAAATTACTTATAGGCAAAACAAGAGCGAGTAATGCAATCTTCTAGCTGGACAAGAAACGAGACCTTTAGCTGCAGTCTGTGGCCTGAACTCCCACACTCAACCGCAGCATAATGGCAGGCAATCAGCTGCGCTATTCTGACACACAAACAGCAGGAATACCCAAACGTTTGTACTCAGAAGTGCATCTTTATATTTCGTCTCCATCCAGTCCTGAAGATTTATTTGTGACAAAGAGGGTAAACATCCCTCTCCCAGCTTGGTGATGTCACAGCTGAGAGTGTAGGATGTTTACACACCTGGTCACACACAAAAACGCCACAGGACCATAAAGCCATCAGGTCGAACAAAGACGGTGGTTTAGCTGAACTAAAAGCGCTCGGATCATTGGATATATTGGGTGAATTCCATCTTTCTATACATGATGACTATTCAAATTATTTCAATTTTTGTTTTTTTCCAAAATCAGTTCTCTCCCCATCCCTTTCAGCTATATATATATATATATATATATATATATATATATATATATATATATATATATATATATATATATATATATGTGTGTGTGTGTGTGTGTGTGTGTGTGTGTGTGTGTAGCTAAAAACATTATATCACAAACTACAAAAAATATAAAGTCTTAGACAGTCGTGAAAGGCAGTTTAGAGGTTTATCTTCATGTTGTTAAGGCACATGAGTTTCTATAATTTCACGTAGTGAGTCCCTTATTTGAACTGAAAGAATAAAAATTAATAAAATGAATAAAAAGTCTTCTTTTACCCCCCGCCAATCACTGTTCTGCTGCCAGTGCTATGACACACGGTTGGTTTTGGAATCACGCACATGGTGCAATGGCCGCATTTGTAAAACAAACATATAAGAAATGGTTAAATATGATGTTTGGTTGTGCAGAGATAGGGGAAGCAGGGTGCTGCAAACATCCGACTGAAAGCCTTCACAAACCCTACACCCAGCTTCCAGTCAAGGATGTTTACAGCGCCCCCAGGCTGCCACAGCAACATCTCCTCTTCACAGATGCTGAGGGAAAACACTGACGATGATCGATTTTGACAGCTTGAAGCTCCTCTCTTTTCCGCACCTGTCGTTTCGGAGGCTTCAGGTCATCGCGGGGGACGATGTCAATGAGGAAGTCAAACTGATCAAACTTAGTGATGGCCATGGCGATGTCATTCCTCTGGAAAACAGAAAATAAGACCAGACAGTCAAAAACAAAAATGCAAAAAAGACTAGAACACTACATGTGGGAACAGATGTGTCATGCAAATTTGACAAATTAATTTTTTTATAAAATTGTACAGCACTGAATGTTAATGCAATATGATAATGTATCCCACTCACTACATCAACCGTTCTTAGTGAACAGTGAAACGATCTCACTTAATAGACCATCTACTAGTGGTATTTTCCACAGGATATTGGCTGTAAAGACCACCCATTGTCACCCCCCAGATCAGCAGCTATTTTTAGCAGCATGATTAATATCTGGTGGTGAAGGGTCACATCCATGCAGTTGTTCTATTGACGACTGTTGTCGTGGCGACACCGATTGGCGTGATGCCTTCACAATGGAACTGTGGGCCAGCTGCAAGCTCACAGGCTGAGCGCTAATAGAATCTACATATTAAAGAGACGCTCTAACAGTCATTACAGCGTTGTTCAGTGACAAAACCTGTTGCTGAAAAGGCTATCCTGACATGGACTGCTGCACTGACTACTGTTTTCATATAATGTTTTTAGAAAAATTCTACATTATGATCATATCATAAGCCATTTATGTATTTTATGAATATTTAAAGATTTCATTATTTAAAAAATATTAGAAATCTAATATTCAATTATCTCGGTTAAGAAATTAATGATGATAATAATAATAATAATAAAAAATGTAAGTGATAAAAATACATATATTTTTGAATAAAATAAATATTATTAATTAAATCAATGAATGCATTAAATTATTATTTTTCTTTAACCCATGTCATTATTACTCATTTTCAATCTAAGTATTAATATAACATTAGTATCATTCAGGGTTCAGAACAGTGTTTCACAGCCCGGGAGGCAAAATCAGCAAAAAAAAAAAAAAAAAACGTAAGTGGGTCATTGGAGATGTACTTTTAGACTCTACACTACAGTGGAACAGATAAGCCCTGGGGGCTTATGGGGGCTCTTTCCATAAACAGACAAGCTGTGTCATGACTCAATGTAGTATTAGGAGAGACCATTTTCATTTGATCATCTTTGGCATAATAATTTGTGGTTGGACCAATTCTTGTGGAGAACAGGAGCCAGAGGAAAAAAAGTTTAGATATAAAGGTTTAGATATATTGGTCCTAAACATTATTTGTCTTTTTCTTTAAGAATGGTAATTTATATTTTGTTCAATTCAGGTACACTAGAAGTTAAATCCAAATATGTTTTTTTTATTGGTTAACTGCTAGTTCACTGTTTTAACACAGAGGCTGAGTTTATGCAACTGGCCTGTTACTGTTGCAACTATGCAACAGTTAGCAAAATTTTGGCAAAACTTCACTGGCAAGAAATGCCAAAAACTTGTTTTGGCTCGACTCTTAAAAAAATCTTTTCAAAAGGAATAATAAGTTCTCACAGGGTTGATTTTACTTATGAAATTTCTCAAAACGACAGTAAACTTGACTGCACCTTAACATTACACTCCAAGAATGTTTGAAAATATTTGATCAATATTAAATTGATTTGATACTTTATTTGATCCACAAAAGTAACTCTCTTGCATCAAAATTGACTAAAAATAAGACAAATATATTCTTTCTGGACAGAGATGGTGAAACATATCCAGAAACATATGATGGGTGTAACAACGAAATAAACCAAAGCTTTTAATAAACTGCGATTGAACTAGGGCTGGGCAATATATAGAACATTAGCAATAATATTGCAATAATTTGACCACAATGTAAAATGCGAAAATAGTGAGAATGTAGAATATTTCAAATTCAAGCATACTTTCCCAAAAGAAGGCACCGTGCTCACTCCTCATTGCCGATTATCTGAAATATACCCACAAACAATCTGGAGTGCAAAAGTCTCTGTTTTATATATGTGCCTGTAATGAATCAGTACACTAGATGAGGTAAAAAAACCCAAACATTTATTCTATTGATTTGTGCTCATCCATATAGCACCTTTCCCCAAATTTGCAAGAAATACCTATGTGGTCCAACAACTAGCTCTCCATCTGAGAGGGGTTTTAGTGCCTATAGAAACATAACATAACATGACTATAACTATAGCTGTTCTATCCATTTTTTTATTGGGGCAAATTTTTTATTTAAAAGCAAATGGAATCATAGAGATATATATCAAATATCGTAAAAATGTAGAAAATATCGAGATATTTTTTTTTTTCAAATATATTGGCCCAGTCCTAGATTGAACTACTATACATATGAAGATCACTGGAATAAAAGGTGGCACTTTTGAGTAGGTGACCCCAATTTAAAATAGGCTCAGGGTCATTTCCTGATTCCACCCACCATCTTCTCTGTATCGTTTCCTCTCTCCATTACAATCTCTGTCCAAAAAAAAACAGGAACAAACACAAAAAAGACAATTGTGGCACAGAGGAGACTGGTTTATCTCAGCTGGCTATGGCGAGGGTGTCAAAGGTAAGCTGAGAATGAAGATGTCTGACCTGTAGCGTGCGCCGCTTGTTGTCCTCAGTGTGAATCCAGGCTCTGAGAGTGAGCTCTGTGATGAAGATCTGTGCCGCTTTAGCAAACAGCACCGGTGCTTCAGCACTGATCATCTATGGAGGATAACCAAAGCAAGTCAATACAGGAGAACTAAAAGGACAACATACAATCCTATCCGGACACTCACTCATGTTCTGGCCTGCCATCAGATGGACATATGTAGTGGCCTAAGAGGCTACGTCAAGACCTGACCCAGGGTCTTGCCCATGCCGCCGCTCCTGAGCTCTTAATTGCCTTGGCTTTTCTCTCTTCCCACTCTAAGCTGTAGGCTATTTTAAGCGTCTGGACAACACCCTGACCTGATGCCTGCTTCCCACGCGGCTAAGGCTGTGTGGGAAGATCATGCCCTGTGGCATCTACAACATCACAGTATCTCTGAAGCACGAAAGAAAGGAAGCGATATCTGTCTGCTTAGGGTTAATCCAGCTCATTATAAAAGGTTAAACCATCAAGCAAATAGATCAAACCTGATGTCTAGTTGTTTTATTTCTCTTACTTTCTGAAACTGCACTACAAGGGCATCAGTGTGTGTGTTACCGCCACTTAATACTTGGCTCACAGCCCTCTTAAAATGACCTCCATCTCTTTCGCAGTGCTGATGCCATGTTCTTATTTATACTTAAAGGTTTGTTTATATGCATGCTGCTTCTTTGTTAAAGGATCTAGCAAATAGAGTGAATGTTGGTGATACATTGAACCGAGGCTGTTATGAGAGAAGTTCTTTTAGTTCTTGGAAAATGTCTATTCAGTGTTTACACACTACCCAATATGAGGCTGTTTCACAGAAAATGGCCAGATGACTCAGTTGAATCTAATAGTTTCTCTATTCACAATGCTTAGAAAATAACAGATTACTGTTTTTATAGTGCTTCAAATCAAACCGCAGTGCAGCTAAAGCCTCTGAAAATATTAGCTTTTCATTTGGAGGAGACCACAAAAAAAAAAATTCAGTTTTGATTTGAAGCCTTAAAAATCAACTAGAAAACCCAAACTTTATAATTATGCTGTCATTAATGGCAGTTTTGAAACGTGTTTGGATTATTTATTTCATTTCTATGTGCTGAATATATCTTTGCTAGGGTAAAGTGGAAGGTTGTCGATATATGGCTGCTAGCGTGCTCTTGATGGTTTCTAGGAGTCATTCTAGGACTAAGCAAAAGTATCCTAAAGTAGCGATGCGCCAAAATATTTTTTTTTACTTACTGAAACCAAAATTATTTTACTTATAAAGTTCTAGTAACTAAATTGTGGTAAAACGCAACTGAACTTGATTTGTGTACATCGGTATGAACTAAACTAACATTATTTTTTGGTTTTTAATTTTTGGTCATAGTGATGTAATTCTAGACAGCTGACTTGCTTACCTGTTGTAGCTTATCAACTTTGTGTGTACAAAAACGTTGCTGACAAACTGAATTTCTATAACATTGGAGCAAAAATTTGGTACTATTTCATAAATGTGTCAAAAAAAACCCAATAAAAATAATAGCATAAATATAAATGAGTAATGTTGGTTTATGTATAAATCCCAGCCACCACACTAAATCATTATTTTTTATCAAGGAGATGTATCTTTAGTGAAGCAGCACTGAGAGCCTCTTCTGAAACATGCTGCGGCACGGCTGGTACAAACACAAGCATTGACTAGAGTGGCCTCCTCTGAGCCATAATGTGCCACAGACATGTGTAGTGTAAATAAGGGGATATCCAAGCATTAATGGCAAGGAAAGCTCCTTATAGTTGAGAGTGGCTACATATGAGGTGTTTCTTGTAGGTTATAGTATCTTCTGATTTTTGCCAATGCCAGGTGACCCATAAAAAAAAATAAAATAAAATAAAATAAAAAAAAAAGTGTTTCCATTGCAGTTTTGTGGATTATTACGGTTTTCAATTGTCTGGAAAAAAAAACAACAAAAAACACAAAAACACTAACTCCGAGTTGGAATAATAGTAACAGAGAAGCTTGCCATATCAAACTTCACAAATTATTGAGACAACTGGCCACTTGATGTACAGTCTGCCACCGCTGGGTTGTTGCTTTCTCAAGAATCAAAGACAGGAAGTGTGCTGCCATCAGCTTAGAGTGATTGTGTTGATTCAGCACGGCTGTTCTTACCTTCACATCCTCATCCAGTTTCATAATTTTCTTGATGCGAGCAAGAGGAAGCTCTTGCACACGGAAATCCTTCTGAAACAGTGCGAGAGTGCATTAGAGGAGAACTCATGATAACAATAAGAATTCCCATTAATGAACCGTGGTGGACTGATGTTGAGATACTACGTTTTTACTTACGATTTTATATTAAATACTTTTTGTTTTTTTGTTTTTTGTTTTAAAGAAAAAGCAATGTTTATACTGTATCTAAGTGAAAAAGCAGATAAAAACAGCTAGGAGAAACCCGTACCACAGTAAGATTCCTGATTTCTTCCATCACTCTGGGCCAAAAGGACTGTAGGCTCTGCTGGGCATCGGTGCCGCCTGCTCCAAATGAGTCTGCCGACATCTCCAGATCTGCTAGGAGATAAAGAGGAAGAGGAAGAAAAACAAGACAAGTCAGGGTTAATGTTCACATACAAGCCTCATAATTAACGTAAACCTCTTGAGCCTTGAGATAATAAACCACACTAAACCACATTATACGCTGTTTAGTTTGAGTTGAAAAAGTGTGAATAATTGCGAGTGATAGCCATGCGTCACAACAGCAAGATGCCTGACGCAACTGTCGGCGGTGTGATTGGTCAACTCAGCCATGTGTGAACGAAGCCAGGAATCCATATGTGAAAAACCTGGAGAACAAAGTCTTTCTTCGTGCCAGTGACCTGAAAGCCTTGAGTGCACATCTGGATACCCAAATAGCTTTGGAAGAGAACCAAATGGGCTGTTCCGACAGTATGGCTCGGCACTGACGCAATGGAGACAAACCAAACACATATTAACGCGAACCAGAAAACACGAAAGGAGCAAAGCTGGCAGGTTACTATGGCATGTGAGGAATTCTGCAGGCAGCCTGCCTGAGCTTGCGCCGCCGCGGACGCTACAAAGCACCTCTCTCTTTCTCTGGAAGAAAACACACGGCCTGAAATAGCAGGGTGGGGTGCCACCGGAGCAGGAGCGAGGCAGTAAAAAAGTACTCGGACTCGTGCAGTTCAGCCATAATCCAATAACAAGACAAAGTGCCAAGGGCTTAATGGAGGGGGAGCAGTCGGACTGCCGAGCAGCCTCACTATGTGGGTCAAACGGAGGAGCAACACAGTGAAACGTGCGTGATTACTGACGAAAAGCAGTGACCTGCTTTCATCTCTGTCTCCTCTTATGTATATCGAAGGATTAGGATGGTTACAATCACCCTCTGACAGTAAAAATCATGTCTTTATTTGCCTCCAAAATAATCACGTTCGGTAGCATTAGACAAGCGCAACACAAATCAATGGGTCATGTGACTCTGCTGTCGATAAGCTCTAGATCATTTCAGGCTTGACTGAAGCAGTCAACTGTCAGTCAAATACATTATGCGTGATTATAATAAGAAAAACACTGGAGGTCACTGGCGGCCGCACTGCTGCTGGGAAGCAACAGCATCAGGTGTCGATCTTATGACAGTCTTCTGCCGTACATCTGCGTGTGTGGATGTGCCAGCTCCGGCCTGATAAGAAATGATAATTTAACATCTCAAGTAAGACCATTAAGAAAACTAGCTGGATAATTAGCAGGCGATAACAGCGGCAATTACTGTCACGGACCTGGGAAATTGTGAGGCAAATTAAACGAGATAACACGCCATTAAAGGAGACATAAATAGGTTAAATCAAAGCTCGCTTAGACCAGCTGCTTGAGTGGGAGCTATTTTTGACTCCTTTAACCAGATCGAGACACACAACCTGGGATGGGAGGAGAGAGACCTTTGGTTTTGCATTGTGGGTAGAATCCTTGTTCTTTTGTGTGTTGTGTTTTGTATTGTGTTAAAGCAAAATAATAATTAACTCGGGCTACCTTTAAATTTTAAAACAAGCTAGATATATGAATGAAGTGTTACAATATAATTTTTTCCTATGATTTGCACAGCACTTAGTATGTCATTTTAAGACTTTACTAATTTCTTGCATTACCCTGACATCTAATTTGCGCCTCCAAAAATATCAAGATTTTAATTCAGAACTCTAAAACATCTAAGATGTGTATTCAAATGAATTCCATTTTATGCGTTTCTAATTACATTAGGATATAGTAAATATGTAGAAATGAATAAATGTCAGTGACCCAACTGCAACAATATAACTCACACTATATTTGTAGGCGGACACTAAAAGGTAAATGAGGCTCGTGCACGTGCTTCAACTCTCAGTCACGATCGTCCTTCAGCAAGTCAGAACGCAACGGTGGTGTAGGATTTCTCCTGACCTGTTCGGTTGCCTTGACGGCAATGACCGCTGGTGCTCTGTGTCTCAGAAAGTCAATGCCGCTAGCAGAGGCTGAATCAGCAAGAACATCACTGCCAGCCTGGCTTTCGCTGTGCAGGAGGACTGCAGCAAAGGAGCGCTCAAACGTTTCAATGTGATCGGGGACGAGCGGTTCTCAAACACTTGAGATATCGCAAATTACCCCCTTGACAAGAGATGAGTTAAGCTGGTTGTGCAGCAGATATTTAATGGTTAGAGAAAGTGTGGCCTGAGGCCTCCGAGGAGGAGTGGAGAAAGTGCTGTGACACAAACACGACAGAGGAACTGCACATACAGTTACTAGTGGCAAAACAACTGCCTTTTATATTACAGTTTGGGCTGTTTCCTAAGCTGCAGATATAAATTTAGGACAATCTCTTCCTCGTGCCGGAGAGATTCAAATCAACTGTGCTGATAAGACAATACCAGGGTTGTGGATGTCAGCCGTTGTGTTGACTTGAGATCCAAGCTACCTCATAGACATGAAGCTCACCTCTGGATTGAGCCTAATTTTAACAGCCAGGACTCAAAAAGCTACAAAACAAATCGACTTTTTTTGTTCTTTTTTGTTCGACAGGCCCATATTGAACCCCAGAACTACTTGCCATTTGAGAAGAAACAGCTTTCCACTGGAGACGTTGTAAAAAAATACTTATCTCCACATCCTGTCATATATCTCCATTTCGCTCACACCCCTCATTTCCAGCATGCTTCTTTTACATAGTTCAGGAATACCAAATCTCAATGCATACCAAACGTTGAATGCACACAGAGGTAATTTAATCTTATCTGACATCGGAACATTCCAGAGGGAAAAAAAACATTCAAGAACAGGTGAAGGAGGAGGATATTTTCAGAACTTTTAAATATATTTACTTAAACCGTATGGGTCGATTTTAGTCAGACTAAAATAATGTGCACTTTTAAAATGTCATGTAAACACATCGGTCAGACTGAAATCAAACCAGTCACGGTTTCGCAAAGTCATACACTATCAGGTAATGAGACTGCATATACGTTAACTGTACTACACTTTATGCAATGAGAATTTAAATCTTCAAATAATCATAATTGCACATGCAAATGCACTTACGTACTGATGACTTTTTATTACATATTATGCATTGTGTCAAATTTACTAATACACAAAAACTATATTTACAATTACATAAAATAAAAAGTTTAACTGCGCATGTAAGCATACTTACTTTTTATTATACAACATACATAAATCTCTTTATTACATATTACTTAAGAACTTGAACCAAAAACAGCCTTATTAATTAAAAGTACAGAACACCAAAAAGATGTTTTCTATGAACATGCCTTCATACAAAAAGGTCACATTTCTAAAGCTACATTCTGGACTTATTAACCACTCAAAATTTCAAACAGAAAGGTAAAAAAAACAACAAAAAAAACATTGACAAAGCCTGCTGCGGTTACTGGTTAATCATTGACTTGGGCACAACAAAATGCACCCAGGCACCCGGCAATGAATTACAAATTAACCAACAAATAGCAGTGCTTGTTTTTCTGTAACGTTCGGAGCAAAAAACATAGGGGCTGGACATTACCACCACTCTGATCCGTGTCTAATCTCATGGATTAATCATTCCAAAGTTGCCCTTGGTTCGGCCTCACATCAACTCCAGGAAGCTGTCCCTGAACTTTCAAGGTCATTCGGCAGAAAGAGGAAAAAAAAAAACTGTTTAGGGGGAGGGAGAGAACGGGAGTGAGGGATACACTATAGCACAGAAAGAAGGAAAACGGAGACTGGTTTTTCAACTTTCACTGCAGCAACTTGGCGACCCTACTGTGTGTAATGATGCCGTCTCTAGAGAAGCATGATGGTGAATGGCCCCCTCTTGTCTGCGCGCCCCTGAGGGATGCACTGTCCTCTTGGTCTCACACTCTCCCTACTGACGGATCGAATGCGGGAGCCGCTCTCACATTCCCGTGACCTTCATCCACTGATGGGCCCGTTAGCAAAGGCAAGGTGCGACGATGTGTCGACGCCAGCACCAGAAAGCCAACTGTAAACTTTAAAGGTTCGGCGCTGACATTTCAAAACAACCTCAAGCGCAAAACCCCGGGAACGAGAGAGAACGTGCAAAAACCTTAGTCAGGTGTGACATTTTACCCTTGAACATCTTTACAAACTGGTGCAGGAAGGAGCTAAAATGATATTAAAATCTTAACCAAACACATCGTGCTGAGACGCAGCAGTCAAGGCTCTACCTAGAGTTATTTTTAGTAACTCCTTTCCCCAAAAGGACCTTAATACCATCACTAATGGAAACTTTCTAGTACACGAGCGGAAAAGAGACTTTAATCCGACCGGATTCTGTGACGAGGCATCGCGTGAGGACAGCCGTCTGTACATGATGAACTAGGGGGCTAAGAGTCCCCATATAAACCCCAATCCATGCTGGTCACGTAGAACCCACATCCATACTGTCCTCTGCTCTGCCTCACTGTCACAAGAGTGTAAACAAGCCATGAAACTGGGCCTTGAAAGGTGAACCGGGACTAGCGGTCCTAGCAGGCAGGGCCATCCTCTCTATCTGTCTCTGTAAGCATCACAGACATACCAGAGACGCTCAACAGCAAGGGACCATCAAAAGGTCCAAAGTCAAACTGAACGAACTCAACTTAGAGGTCAACTGCGATCAAAGATTATGCTGTGCAGATCAACGATGGAAAGTTAACATTCTGTGGGCAAAACCGGAGAAATTTCCAGCTGGTTAATGTTTACATCATGTCAAACATTGGTAGTCGGGTTAAGGACTTCAAAATGAACAGGACAGGAAACACAAAGAAGTACACTCAGATTTCAAGCAAGGGGAAAAGTAGAGGACGAAAGGAGGAGGAGAAAAGCGCAGCGGAGGACAGAGGAAGCATCCCATTACTGCAGTGCAAGAGAGAGAGAGAGCGAGAGAGAGAGAGCTTTACTGTCTGATTGCAGTCGTAAGTCACACTTACCCCGTGCCCTTCATATGCCGCGCTGTGGACGGTGGAGAACAGGAGGACATCTCGAAAGTCTCCTTAACTGTCTTTAGTCCACAGACTCTGTCCCAGGAGGAGACAAAAGGCTGTGTGGGACAGGCGGTCCGCTGCGTTCAAAGCCCCGAGCCGAGGGGAGCGCGATCACCTACCGCCCCCCGAACCGACCCCTCCCCCTTCCACTAGCCCATCTTCTTGAGCCACCCCCTCCCCCTTTCCTAAACACACAACCCCCTCCCATTCCTCCCCTGTCCGAGTCCCCCTGAAGCCGTCTGGAGCCTGGAGTTGGCCTCTGCCTGGCAACCCTACTGTTTGTCTTTCAGCTGACCCCTGCCTCAGCACGAGTGACCGGAAAAACTGACGAGAAAGTGTGGGAGACGTGGAGGAAAAGGGAAGCGTGAAAAGAAATAAAAGTGTGAGAGCGATGCAGAGCAGCAGAACAAGTCGGGACAAAAAATCTCCTGACTGCTTTCCCTTTAACACTCGACTGTAATCAATCTAGCTTGCTAAACGATACTCTCGGCCCGCCTATCTCTGAGATCCCACCCCCTCGCCGGATTCTTCAAATGAGCTCGAGCCGGCCTCTGCCGCTATTGGCCTAGCCAGCCGTCTATCAGACGCGTCATCCCCCTCCTCCCTGCTTACCCTCTCCACTCCGCCCCCTTTCACAGACGCTCAACTTCCTGTTTTAAGTTACCTTGAGCAGCAGGATAGGGGTCAGGGAATGAAAAGAACAAGAGAGAAAAAAAACAACCAGACAAAAGCAGCAGAAAGTTGAATAAAGGACGCAGAGAGGGCGGAGGATCGTCTCGGTTTGCCAGCCTCTGAAAATCCGTCCCCTTGCAGACCGTCTTCTCTACTGTGGCTGGACGGAGCTGGACCGAACAACTGACTTCTCAAACAACTGTCCCTTGCTTATTTACAATGTCAAACTAAATGTCTCTAAAGCCCGCCCCTCGGAGGAGCGGAGTGGCCGGCTGTGCGGTGATGCAAATGAGCCCATGAACACTGATTGGCTCGGGGTGGTCTCATAGAGGCTGCCGCATGCTGTAGCCGCATGATTTAAAGTGGAAAGTCACTCAGGTCAGACTTGCAGTCTCATTTGAGTGCAGGAACATGCATGCAGTGCAGCGCATGAAACTGAAACTCAACGTTGGCTGTGTCCTAAATTAATATAAAGTTGACCTGAAGGGTCATGGTAAAGGGTTCAACCTCTAAGTGTAACCACACAGCACCGAAAATCACGCTTATTTGTTAACTTTTAATTCAATTACAATTACAATCATGCAAATGGTGCAGTCACGTTTACCACTGTTAAGCTAATTTGCATTCAATTTTCATTTAAAATCCAGTTATTTCAAAAAGGAATCGATGCAATCTTGAATTTTGAATGAAGTCACTTCCGTTTAAGATTAAACTATGTACATCCTATTGTCAATAGACTTTTTCCCCCCATATCTTGCTAAAGCAATCACACCTTTACTTGCAGATCTGTTAACATACATCACACGGTCTCTTTATTCCCAGAAACTTCATGTCATTACATGCAAAACGGCCAAAACTTGCTCCCAAAACTAGACAATGCACAGCAGGATATATATATATATATATATATATATATATATATATATATATATATATATATATATATATATATATATATAGATAGATAGATAGATAGATAGATAGATAGATATATAGAGAGAGAGAGAGAGAGAGAGAGAGAGAGAGAGAGAGAAATCTTTGCTGAGACATCTAGTGAGGACAGACTTGTGTGGGAGATAAGCATCAAAAACAGGGCTAAGCTTCACACAGTTCAGATGAAAACCAAAGCAACAACTGGTGCACAGTGTACTTTGTTTATGCTTTGTTGCTGTTTAAATACATATGAAAAGCAGGTGAATTATTTACAGTATAGATAAAAACCAAAGCAACAACTGCAGCTCAATGCTTCCTATACTTTGTTGTTGTTAAAATAGACTTGGGAAACAGGTATATGCATTACAAGATTGTGGCAAAAGTTGATATGACTGTCATTATAATTCTTGTAAAAATCAAGGTCAATAAGCAATGATTTTACTTTTAATCTCTCAATGATGAACCGCGTTCGTGCGCTACGAATTGACCTCCATTTAACCTGGAACATTAAAACCATGTTAATTACGTCTAAAATTCCAGCTTTAAATGAATATAGTAATTATGACGTTAATAATTTGTCTTCTGTATTCATTCATGGGTGACAAATTAGACGAGGATTTGTTTATGCAATGCATGCGATGATCCCATCGGTGCAGTTTTGCAAAATAACGTTACACGGAATAAATTCCATCGCGGAATAAATTATAAACACGGACAGGTATCTCTTATACGTTTGAAAAATCATAAAAAGACTATTATTGGTATAAATTACAGATGATTTTTTTCATTAACGAAGTCAACAAAGCATTTGCAGGCTACCGGGAGATATGCTAACCGAAACCATTCAAACATACAGTAGCCTATATGTGTGCGTAAGGTTGTTATAGATTAAACCCAGCGTCCAATTATTATTTTTTTACAATGAGAATGGTTTACACATCAAAACATCAGTCGGTAAGATTGTATAGACAGATAAGGAGTACAAAAAGAGCGACATAAAGGCAGAGACAGCGCTCGCTACGTTAGCAGGCCGCATTGACTGTGAATCCCGTCAAAATAGGAGAAGTGAAATAATGATGGTTTTGGAAGGCTTTGGGTGAGTTTTCTTAAAATATTTGTAAAGCGGTGTAAAGACAGTCTAACCAATAAAGACTACGTTTGGATCTGTCCTTCAGACCAATCAAACCTCGGACTAGATTCCACCAATCAAGGTTTCTAAGCGTTCTGGTAGTTAAGAAACTGACACCATTTAGGCTCAAAACGAACCAGTGAGCCAATAGAAGTCCTTTACGCTAGAGAGCCAAAATGGCGACATATGTCCAACAGTTTCCTGACCGCCTCCATTCCCTTCCACTAGCCACCAATAAGCGCTTCAGAGAGCGAGGAGGGAAATGGCGCCTATGTTCATCCTCCAAAACAATCGTCCATTGGATGAAAACTTTTATTGGACCACGAGCCCAAAACGACACTCGCTTCATCCAAACCAAGCTATAGATAGCAACCGAACAGTAACGCAGCAAAGTGCATAATTTTTATACTCACTTTACGTGACGAAATCGTAGTGTAGTCCGGTTCGTCGCAATATTTAATTTATTTCAGGCTGTTACAGGAACCAAGATGGCCGATGATTTGACAACTTTTTTTTCAACCGGAAGAAGCGTTACGTTAACTGTGACGTATTTGCCATTGAATGTTGTTCTTCAGTTCATACAGAGAGGTTAAGCTGGTAAACGCATCGCATGTATGCATTTGCCTTGAATGTAACTATTATTGTCTTATTATATATGAAATATAAAAAGATTAACTTAAGTATTTATTTATTTTAGAAATATATATTTATAGTCATGTCCCAAAATCAAAGTTAATAGTTAACAATCTTTTATATTTTTAGTTAAATCCACTTCTTTCTTTATTTACAAGGCTTTGGCACTAGATATAAATAATAATAATAATACTAATATCATTGTTATAATGTATACACACCACACATCAAACCAAAGTCAATTTATTAAATGTAAAATCAATTCTTGATAAAAAAGAAAAAAAAAGGGACAGTTAAAGTTGGGTTGAACTTTTTATTATTTTTCAATAATCTTTCTTATTAAACAATTCAAACAAAACCCATTACAGTTTCATAGTACACAAACCAATCTGAAAACACAGTAGCAAGCAGGCTACAAATCTCAACAAACCAAAAGCAGTAAGAAATTAGGTAGTAATTGCAAGCAGTATGAATGAGGAGTGTGTGTGTGTGTGTGTGTGTGTGTGTGTGTGTGTGTGTGTGGGAGCCTTGAGATGCTGGGAAAAGCTCCAGCCCTCGGTGACCCTGCAGAGGATAAGCAGTATGTATAGATGAAAACAGTATGTTATTTACTGGAAAATTTTGTATGAATTTACATAAAGATCAAACTCTGTAGACTACTGTTAAACTATAACTATCTTATACGACGAACAATCTGACTGAGGAGCCTAACTTTATCTACGAGCCACAAGCTCAAGAAGAGTTGATGCGATCTTGTCAAGACTGGTGGAGCTGGACGCTTCTGGAGGGGGAGAGGATGACGGGTTGAACGGGTCGTAGGGTTCATCTCCAGGGTGACAGTCACTCTGATGAGACCTCTGCTGTGCTCTCCCGGCATACATCCTTGCTTCTTCTTGTAAAGAGGCTGAAATAAAGAAAATCATGTGAAATCAATAAGGAGCTTATATAGAAGACTTTACATACAAAAACATTGTTATCACAAGGTTATTCCTTGTCATTTGCTCTTCAGGAAGACTAGACCCTCAGGAAAAAAAAACGTATATGTATGATTACCTTGAAAACCCCTCTCAACATCTGCTGGGCCTCTGTTCTCAAAACGCTCTAATGAACGTCCCTTCTGATTCTCCCAGTTTCTTTGAGGATCCAAATTTCCAAAGCCTCTGTAATCATCTTCATAATATCTTGTCTCTTGGGTATTTCTCGGAGCTTCTGCTCTTGAAGCTCGAGAATATTCTTCAAAATGTTGTTCCTTTTGTCTAGGATCTTCATCATAACGTCTCCTCTCTGGATGATCATTGGCATATGGCCTTTCTTCTTGAAGACCACTGGGATAACCCTCAAATCGTTTTGACTCTTTGTAATCACCTTCATAATGTCTGGTCTCTCTAAGACCTCTGGGGTCATCCCCAATTTGTTGGACCTCTCGAAACATTCTAGGGTCATCTCCATATTGTCTGGATTCTTGGAAACTTCTGGGACCGTCGTCATATCGTCTGGCTTCTGGGAAACCTCTCTTTCCTAAATGCATGCCATTTGGATCATCCCTTGTCTGCTTTACCCCTCTATGATCACCAACAGATTGTGAAGCATGGCCCTTTAGATGAAGAACAACAAATAGAGAACAATTATTTCGACCGAATTACATGAATTCATTCTTAGCAGCTAGCACAGCGCTTACCTCAATACTTCTGGATTTGTTTTCTTGAAACTCTTTCAAAACTGTGCACAGCTTTTCTTTAAGAAATCTGGCTTCGTCCATATTATCGATCTTGATGTCACTCTGTAATTTAAATGGAGGTTAAAATGAAATTTCTAGTTTATCAGGTAGCCTTTTTCATGATTGTCAAATATTTTGCACTCACAAGTATATCCAGAACATTTTCATGTTTTGGATTAAGATGGGTTGTACTTCCAGAACCCATGTATTGGATATTTAATGGCTGTAAAGAAAAAAAATAAAAGAAAATAAGCATTTCAACAAACATTAAGTTAAGTTGTATTACACGAATAAAATGGAGCTGCATAGTGCATAGTCTAGCCACGGTCTTCAAATGTTTAATGTGTGATTAAACATTTGAAAGATTGAATAATAATATGTGGCACAACAACTATGCTTTGATTAATGTGAATAATAATATTGCACCATTAGTGTGCCTTCACAAAAATGGACTAAAGCTTTTAAATTAGACTTTAACAAGCAAAATTATTGCTTTAGTCCAATTAAATGCACGTAAATTAAACTGCACCTAAATGCAGTTCTTGAGTATATCATATCATAGGAATACCTATACACCATATTTAAAAAAACAAACCAAAAAAAAAAAAAGTTAAAATAGTAAAATAGGATGTTTTATACACAGTTACTTTGAGTGTAAATAAGAGTATCTGTCTTTGAAGCTTTACCGGAGGATTTGCTCTAAACTGTTGTCCTCTTGGTTTTTCTTTTAGGGTGGATTTATCCGAATGTCTGAAAAGAGAATTTAGTAAAAAAAATAAAATAAAATGGAAACGTCATAGACAACAGCTTTATGTGATTAGTTGTAAAAATACACCCATCAAATTTCATAATATTGAACAACCAAATTTCTGAATGTGACATTATGAAATGATCAACACGTCACCTCATATGTGCGTGTGCTATTTCCTCTGCGGTGGCATCAGAGAATCTGCTCTTCTTCTTCTTTTTAGCTGGAACCGCTTCGTGTGAATATGCTCTTGAATCTCTGGGTTGAAGCATAGGTAGGTAACCTTGTACCTCATTAGCTTTGTCCCAAGGCCTACTGTGCATTTCTCTGACAGTCCCCCTTTTCTCCTCATTAAAGCTCCTTCCTTGCATTGACATGGGAGGATTCATGGCAGGATTTCTCTCTTCATAACCTGCATATCGCCTACCTTCCACTTGGTCTTTCTGATATTCTGATGCTCCTGGGCGGATTCTGAGGTCTTTGTCATTAAATCGGTTTATTTTACCTCCTGAGAACTGTCCTCCGCCAAGACTTTCTTCTTTATAGTATTCTTGCAGTCTCCGTCCACCCTGTTCTGCATAGGGCCTAGTATGCACTTCTCTTTCCGAATAACCATCACCTCGTGAGTGTCTTCCTCGAACGTCAGCATTTTCGTAATGTTTTTGATGTTGGTTTTCTTCTGGATAGAATTGTTGGTGGACATCGTGGGTTGGATTTTTAGGTCTGCTGCACTGGTCATAATTATCTCCTGTATAATAGGAACTTCCATGCTGTTCTTCATCCAAATACATCTGATTTTGAACCTGTTCAGGGAAAGGTGGCTTCCTAAGAGGCTCTTGTCCATAGTAGGGTTGTTCATGAACACTGGCACGTAAATCGCTTCCTCCTTGTTACAAAGCATAAAAAATTAAAATGAAAACTTTTACCCCAAAACATTTTAATCTATGAAACATCAGCTGGTGATTGAAAGGTTAAATATTCACCTTGGAAGACATTTCTGAATTTCTCTTGAGGTCGTTTGAGTGCCTAAAATGACATTACAGATTAACATTAATTACTATTTCTGTGTCCAATCCACAACTAACCAAAATAATCCATTTTACAAGCAACAAATCCGCTAAGATTATATTACCACTGGCTTTCCCCATCCCTCCTGCTTTTCAACTACAGCAGCTTTAGCTCTGGCCACAAGACCTGGCTGTTTCTGATTGTTGTCTTGCCATGTCACCAAGTCTGGTCTTTTCAGCTCCTGCCAAGACAGATCAACTGTAAACAATTTATTTCGCTCCAAACAGTTTAAGTATAAAAGTATAATGAGGAACAAAGTCAGCATACCAAGTATTTTTGTCTGTGTTTACGTCCTACAATATGGGCCACCATGCTGTAAAGGTCCATCTCCACGACACACATTCTGCACTTGTACTTCAACACTGTTTTGCCATCGTCAGTGACATGATCTGGAATCTGTATCAGGGAGTTGAGACCTGAACAAAAAAGAAAGGAAAAGAGAAAATGTCTCTGCATAAATAGGGCCCAAATTCCAATGTTATTTTGAATCCCACTGTCTTTTAGTGCATGGGAGGACAAACCGTTTAAATAGTTTACAAAACATCTTTTAGTGTAGGTGACTTGTCGTGGGTAAATGATGACAAAACTTTTATTTTTGTATTACCTATCCTTTTAAGGCAACTTCACTCAAAATATTTGTGTGTACTACCTTTTTTATGGTTTTGGTTAAGACCTTACCAATAATGGGCTCATCAAGATTCAGGTAATCCAAATATTCTATTATGTCGGTCCATTCTGGCAGTGGAGGTGTTCTCAGAATCTCTCCTATATGGACAGAAACAACTCATAAAACATGATCATTTTAGAAGTATATTAAAAAAAAAAAGAAAAGAATAAAAATTACACACACACACATACTGTCTCTCTCTTTAGGTCTGAAAGATCCTACATTTCTTCTAATCGCAGAAGAATCTGCAAACCATGTCTGAAAATACACCCACACTCTTGCAAAAGGTGCATTGTTTTTATGAGCCGTTTTTACATATTTAACCCGGTCAGATCACAGTCATGTGTTTTTTTTTTGGTACAAGTGAACCACAGTGTATTATGCTTTGAGAAAAATTTGCACGAATTAACTGATGAAGACTTCTCTCGTGTTGTTTTTTGCTTCAACACAGCATTTCATTTCCACAAACACCGTTTCTGCTTGAACATGTTTATCTAGATCTAAAGCTTTTTGGCTGTTAAAGGAGCTCTTAAGTCATCTTTTGCTATTTCCCCCATATCTGTGCAGAAACCTCGCATTTCCAGTAGAATCCAGTGAGTCCATCTAATTTTAAGCCATCATGAAAGACGTCACAATTAAGGCTGGTCTCGAATTGTGGAATAATGCTGAAACAAGACCAAACTGTCCAATCCACTTAAGGATCCATATGGGCATCCCAGATCTCCAGAATCTAGGAAGATTAGGGAAAATCCAGCATCAAGGTCCAGCAGCTTCATAACAAAGTGATCTTTCACAGTGCAAGAAACAGGTTTTGCCCTGGTGATGAGCTGGTACATCGATTGTACTAGCATTTACAAACTACTATGGCAAAACGGTATCCCCAGGATTGTGACCAGTCCAGATGAGAAATTCATACTTATCCACTGGTGATACTTTCGGTATGCTTGCTTGTGTTGTCCTCTGTTGTGCCTGCTTGGGTAATTACCAATTTGAAAGAGGACAGTTGGAAAAAAACTGCTGAGCACACTGGAAGCATTGTGCCATTTACAGCACGTATGGTGGTTGCAGGGAATAAATTTACAACTTTATCTCACATAGAACAAGGAAAAATATAAAAAAAAAAAAACTATGCCACGAACAATGACTTGAATCATAAGGTCCTGGAAGTTAGAATTTTACTGATCTATTAAGATTTTTCTCTCCACATCATAATTACCGTTTTGTAAACACGTCTTCATAATCTTTAAAAATCAAAAAACACAATTGCAACAATGTACAGATCAGGGAAAAGAAGGTGGAACAATAAGGTTGTCCAATAGCCAAACAACCTGTCACCTACATGAAACGATTGCCAATCGAATCCTGATAAACAAACAAGTCCTCAGGTCTCATTTTTTTTCCTCATTGAAGAAGCTGTATCAGTCTGATACACAGCATAATAGGAAAGAAAAGAAGGTTGCATTTTCCATGTCATGCCAACCTTTCACACAAATCTGAAAAGGTCACCCATGTTCCTCTAAAATCCTGTAAAAGATTCAGATTTTATTCTTTGAATAACAAAAAAAAAAGTTATTCCTGCTTCCTAAATTTTGGTTTCCCTGCAACTATAAACAACCAGTTAATGAATGAACAAAATCCAGGTCTGTGCGATTGCAACATGATTGTTTCTTCTTTGTCTTCAAATCCATGACAAACCAAAAAAATAAAAAGCTTCTAGTTCTTCATATCAATTTAAGGACTTAATTCCACTCTTGTGATAATTCCTCAGTGATGAATCCTGTGAGTTTTACAAGCTGTAATTTCCACACATTTTGATGGGAGAAGGGCATCCTTTTCGATGGAAACCCTTCTAAACTTATGAGATGCCACCTGACAATCTGAATACTTACAAACTCCTTGAGATTTCTGTTGAATTTCCTAATATGATAAAGTATATGTGCTTTTAAATAGCACAATTAATTTCAATAATCTCAAAATAAAATTCATTAATTTGATTTCATATAATCTTATTATATTGATGATAACTAAAGCCTGACTTATTTTTACTTTATTTTAACACAATAAGGACTAGTCAGAGGAACACTGAAAATGTATTTGTTTAAAAAAAATCCAACAGAATCGGGCTGCGAGATACCTAGACATGAGAAGTAATTCTGGATAAAGTTGTGACTTTTACTACTTACCTTGTGAAGCCAGGGTGTCCTCTTTCTTTGAAGATACAAACAGTGGAAGAAAAACAGGCACAGGTGATTATACATTTTACTTATGTGGACTTCATTAGACCTACTTGCAATGCTGAAATAAAGTAAACAGAGGTTAATAACACACAAGTAACAAAGAGTGTTGTGATGGTAGAGGGTCCGAACGCCAATAGGGGGAGACCTTCTTTTATCATTGGGCTCTTGATTAAGGCACTTTACCCCAGGAAAAAACGTTCAAGAACAGCAAGTACGGTTGGGATAAAAGAAGCATTGTGAGTGGGGAAATTTTTTTTTCCTGAACAAAAAACTACAAGGTTGGGTTTCACAAGAGGAAATAAGATGAATGAGGCATTTTATAGAAGAACCATGGAAAGAATGTGCATGTTTTGAGTCTCCAGTTCTCCAGTCAGAAGATACTTGTTACAAGTCATTCAAAATAACACAAACATGTGTTTGTGGAATTAAGCAGGTTCTGTGTCATTTTATAAAACAGAAATGAATTGGGCTTATTTACCGTCCAGCCCTTTGTAGCCAGTAGCTGTAATGGCACAGCAGTCTCCACAAAGGATGCTTTCACAAAACTGAAATGTGGTAAAACTGGACAGAATTCCCATTGGACCAGACATGAGGACAAACTATTTCCCACGCTGAAATCTGAAATCAAGCTGAAATATATAATTGTGCTTGAGCAGTGTCACTCTGAGTTTCTTCCATAGATTCAATGCCAATAAACTCACAAGCTTTGGAAAAAAGCAACAAGGAACAGCTGAGAAACTGCGGAAAAGGCAGTCTGAATCCTTGAAACATCAGCCAGCCAATCAGACTGGAATGGTAGAGTTTGACAACTCCTGACATTTTATCACGCAGCATCCAATCATCCAATCAGTCGTGAAGAAGCACATCATCTCACTGCACCGACAACAGCCATATCAGCTACACGCTGTCACACTACAGCACATTTTAGTGCAGGTGACAACTATTTGAGTAGTGTGAGGATGCCCTCAGACTTAAAAAAGAAAAATGCAATATGTTGCAGTGCTCTTGAATCTTCTCAAATACACAAAAGTGCACAAGAATAGACATGTTGTTTCAAGGAGCTCCATCTGTTCTGGAGATTGAAGATCCAAGACAAGGGTTCCACGACAGATCAAAAGCCTTGTTAAAGCAAAAAGATAAAGCTCTAAATAAAAAAAAGTGCATTTGTTCCTCAAAAGGAAATGTAACTGTAGTGGTATTTCTCTGTCTTAAAGTAAAGACAAAAAAACTGTAATCAAACCGTCCAAAACACTCCAGTGTCAATATAACTCCTCCAAATTTGCTTTAAAAGCGGAAGACTGGACAGTTTTTTGGACTGGTAAAGAAATGCAGACATAACCCGTATACAAGGTAACAACCTGTGTATACGGTGTTTAAGAAAGGAGATGAACAGGCAAAATGCTGTTCACTGGTTGATAGAAATCCTAGAATTCCTAAAGTTGAATGAAGCAGAAAGGTGAGTAAAACCCCCCCCAACACATAGTAGTGTTATAATCTGAAACTACTCATCATGTATTAGAAATTATACTTCAAACACACAGAAATACTGAACTGTACATGTACTACCAGTCAAAAGTTTGGAACTACCTTTTGAATGCTAATAAGAATCTTTAATTCTTACCAATGATGGCTTATTTATCATAAACACAATAAAACAATTAAAATTGAGAAAAATTACAACTCAAAATAATGGTTTCTGCCTTCCTTTTAACGGCAGAGCTGAAGTTTCAACAACCTCTTACATGACTGTTATAAAATCATTCAAATATGCTAATTTGGTGCTAAGCTATTATCAATTATTGCGTACTCCTTCAATCACAGCCACGGATGTTCTCTCCTTACCTTTAAATGTTGTAATGTGGTCACGTGGATTTTGTAATGCGTTTCTCCCCGTATTCTTTTATCGCAGATCTGAGGAACAACATTTATCCGTTTTGAGTGCGACAGAGTTAAGTCAATGCATTTGCACGCAGTTTTAATGAGCAGGCTGGACATTAATATCTGTATTCGTGCAGATCTACCGTGCAGTCGATGAAGCTGTTGGCCTGGTCATCGTCGTACACTGTCAGCAAATCGGCCATGTTTCGAAACTGAAATAAGACGCAGTGTTGTGTTATTGAGTGATATTCGCACAGTACGTTCACGGTCAAGCCATTTAAAAAATGCAGCAAAGAAAACATGCACCAAGCAAACGTATTACACTTGGCATATCAAATGCATCTGCGTAATAAATCATATTTGCGACGCACCTACTGTGAAGCTTCGTCCGCGAGGATCAGCACAAGATCAGCGAGTTAATAACTTGCGTTTGCAACGCATTCAACGTAAAACTATTTTCTTCTTGAAAAGTAAAATAAATAAATCGACATTACAAAATCAAAAGTGATGTAATACAATTTTCACCCACTTCCTTAGTCCTCGGCTCCTTCTGTGGTACAATTGCGTTTCCTGTAAAAAAACAACAACAACAACAAAACGTTTGCGCCACCTAGTGGATGGAGGACAAATAGTTCGTCAAAAATATCTAAATTGTGCTGTTTCCAACCTGGGTTTTACATATTCTTTTGTCGTCCACTGAAGAAATTCGTGAGGGTAGATAACAAAATAGATAACAGATTTTTCATATTTTGAGAGAATTTTATAGAGCTAGAAACCACGTTCACAAGACATTTTGTCTGAATGCAGTTTTCTCCACCAGATGTCAGTGTGGTGCAATGAGTGAAGGCTTCGTGACATTTCCTAGAGACAACCAAGAAAAATACAATACTGACAAACACAAACACTTTAAGCTCCACCTGTTTTACAATTTAATAAAAAAATAAAAATAAAATAAAATAAATATATATATATATATATATATATATATATATATATATATATATATATATATATATATATATATATATATATATATAATTATTAGCAATTTAATTGATGATATCATAAAATGAACAACTGAGCAACTTTAAAGGATGTACAGCTGGTGGCCAAAATTATTAGAAGACTATGTTTCACCAGATGTTCAATATTTTTATGATTGTGTCAGTAGGAAATATTTATATTAATTTACATTTCCAAACATTAATTGTAATAATCAAGTGAGATTGCTGTCTGACAACAGCCAGTGCTCCACACAGAGATCTGATCTCGTCCTCCTCCAGTCCTTCTGGAATGACACGAAGAAACAGAGCAGACTGAGACAGAATTAATCCAGTAGGACTGTGGCAACGTCTCCAAGAAACTTACCTGCTTAGATATAAATTATATAAAGAACCTATATTTTAGGTCTTAAAGTGTGTGCATGATAAATAAAATTTAAATCACTTTTAGAATTTCATAATTTCAACACTTATTTAATTTACACAAATTGTGTATTCAAAATCCATCCAACCACACTTCAACCATACAAAAACAACAACAAAAAGATAGCTGGCTACAGTAAAGGCCGCCTTTATTCAACTCAAGCGGCTTTTTATTGTCATTTCAACTACATGCAGCTGTGCAGTACGTTTCTCCTGGACCTGGTGCTACATGAAGTCACACGCAATACAAAAAAAAACTCACATACTGAGCTAAGACAGTGTCTTTGCCGCATAAAGTGAAAAGTGTGCAGACTACTGCAATCAGCAAGGGAGTAGAGAGCAAACCCCAGAGAACAAACTTATTCAATTTAGGGCAGAAATGACCCAAAGATAACATGACGGTAAAAACCTGAATGTTCAGCGTTCAGACTATTGGGGCTTAAGTCACATCATTGTTTTGTTTACAATAGAAATTGGTTTACAATAAAACCTTTTATCTTAGACTTAGAAAGAACTGTAAAATTCTGTATTTTATAATAAATAAAGGGTATATACAACAAAGAGGCTCTGAAGTGTGAAGGGAAGCTGGATGTTTAAAAATCCATCACATTGTACCTAAAATACTCATCATGGGGCCCACGAGGACCCAGTTAAGGTCACTGGAAAGGGAAAAGGCTGGGAAAGAGGCTTTTTCGGAAGCAAACCCCCGGCCCCTGCCGTCTTTCCTGACTTTCCGTCTCAGCTACGCTCGGGAGAGCCGCCGGCCGGCGCTATTAATTTGTGTTATCCAAGATGGAGGAGGTTTTGTGATGTTCTCCAGCGCTCAGAAGTGATCCCTTTTCCGTCCGTGTCAGATCATTCCTCAGACACAGGGGCGGACGTCTTTTCTAAATCCTTCTGCCTGCGGGGGAAATAAAGAACAACTTTAGGATTTGGATATTAGTTTTTTTTGTGTGTGTGTGTTTTTCGTCACGGCCATGAGCTCGGGGGAAGGGGCCGAGGAGGCGGCTAAGGACGCGGCCGATATAGCGACGTTCTTCAAATCTGGTAAGCGAAGCTCGCGAGGCTGCTCTGATTGAATGGCGCGAGGCTCCGCGCGGCTGTGGGACATTGTTTGTGCACTGGCTCCTGTTGGGTGGGTGGGGAAGCTGGATCGCCCTGGACACCGGCAGGCGATTTCGTACTATATTATGCACTAAGTGCAAAAATCACTACACCGCTCGCATTAGGCTGAAAATGTGGTTTACAGCAGCCTAACGTTAACTGGAGAATTTTTACTTGGTTGTGTCGCTAGCTCGTGCGAGCTGGTGCCCTTTGGTCACAATATGCAGATAGAAATGTGTGGAAACCGCTTTCAGCTCTTATAGATTTGACCGGTTTGGTCGTTGAGAGAAAATAGAGGTCGTTGTGCCGAATATGTTTGGTCAGTCGTGCAACTTATTGATGGGAACAGGCCAGAAATAAGGTTAGCTGAAGTGTTGTGCAGGCCGTCTTATGCATACAATTTTAGATGAGCAGATAAGCGGTTTTTATCCACAAAACCGCCTGTGAATGTAGTTCGTTATCATCTTCGTTTGTTATTTTCAACACTGTAGTGTCGTGATTTGGGGGCAGCCATCAAAAATGAAATAAAAATTCAGTGTCAGTCACTTTATGCCACTTTTAAATGAACTGTTACCCATCGAATTTAAACGAAATGCTGTTAGTTTCAAACACAAGGCTACCGGTTAGCCAGGCAGTGAACATTATATGAAAAATCAGACGGATCTGAGAATCAAAGGTAGTCAGCATGTAAACAATGACCTGGCGTGGCACTCTCTAACTCCCTGCTAACTAGCTAGCACGGTGTGATAGATTGATGTGGTGAAAGACTGTTTAATACCACAGCACTCTAACTTATAAGGCCATTATTCACGTAAAAGATAGCGGCAGACACGATTGTGCTTATTTCGGTTAGTTTTAGCTACGAAACGGGATTAATCGGTAGCCTTATTGACTCGTGTAGCATTTGGTTGCTAAGTTAGCAAAGCTATTCCAGAAAGATTGATGACATAATTACCTTGTCTTGAACTAGCTTATGGAATATTTTTTATCAATTTGAACCAAATATTAGATTTATTTTACGTTAGTGAAGATGTAATGAGACATATACAGGAAAATAATCGAGCGCTATATGGTGATGTATACAGGAATGTATATCACACATGGATATAAATTGACACACAGCTCACTTTTTTTCTGATAGCATGAGCTACCCGCCCTGGTTAATCATTCACAACGCACATTTTACTTCTGCAGAGTGCATTAAGGAAATATTTAGTCCAAGACTAGGTAACAAAGTCCTATCTTGAAGAAAACGACGTCTTAAACCAGCCTAAGCTGGATTTTTGGTGTCCCAGCTTGCTCAGGCTGGTTTTATGTGGATTTTCAGTTTGTCATTCTGGTGGGACCATCTTAACACCAGCTTGGCCAGGCTGAGAGACCACCTTAAATCACAAATCAGGTTAAAACGGCTTGATTTTGTTTGGTAACCTCCTTGAAAGTAGAATTTATTTCGTAAAGCATTTCTCAAAATAATGTGTTACATCAAATCTGATATAAATTGCAGTACCCTCTCGAGATGCAAGCAAAGTGGTTTTTGTTTTGGTTTAGATGGTGAAACCACAATTCGAAGTACTGCATCTTTTAGTTTTCACACCGGATGTCTTTGGTTGTTCCAGAACCCTCAAGAGTCTTTTGGTTTTAAGCATCTTGCTTCCTTTTAGCATAACTGCTAAGTAACTGTTTAATATTTGTTACCCATTTTACAGCCTCTTGATGTTTGTATCATATGTCCCGTCTGCCTGTATGACTAAGTTCTGTCTTACTCAGTTTTTGCACATATTGGTGTACCGTCATGTTTAAACATGCAGAAGCTCACAGACCATGCCTCTGTCTGCAACCCCACCTCCTCACCCCTGTACTCACTAAACACATTGGACCCCGTGTTTATTATCTGTCTGCATGCCATAGAAATGAATCTTCTTATCTGCTGTCTAATACATCAATGATGATGATAATACACTACTGTTCAAAAGTTTTGGTGGGTTTTGTTTTTTAAATTAATAATTTTGTTAGACAGTGGCAGTTTCCACCAAAATAATAAGCAGCACACTTGTCTCAATATTGATAATAATAAGAAATGTTTTTTGAGCACAAAATCGTGATGATTTCTGTAGGATCATGAGACACGGAAGTCTGAGCAAATCTTTTTAATCTCAAAAAACATAACTTCAATGACAAATGTAAAGACCCAGATAGATGGTCAGCTAAATATCAGTGTTTTTTTTTTTTTAGAGAGAAAGCATGCAACCCAATAACGCTGTAATGCAGCTCGCAGAAACCCAGTGATTTATAGTGCGATCAACATATTAACTGAATTGGACTGAAGAAAGTATTTTAACTTAATTGCACGTCACTATAAATGTCCTCAAATATATCCGATTTTTTTTTCTTTCCTTTTTAATGACTTACTCTCATTATTAAATCATAGTTGTATGTTCATTCTCATTCCTTTATAACTCTTTTTGAACTTGGCATTGTGTGCTAAATTGTTCTTCTGTTGATTTTGATGGTGCCTTTGTCCTTGGCTAATGGGCCCCCTGGTAGTTTTTGGATGCCTGGCAGTGGCTCGGTTTTTCTCTGTGTAGCGTTAGATGAATTTTTCTGACACTCAGACGTCATGTGGTTAGCATTGAGGAGTTACATTTTCTGTCGTTGACTGTTACCACCCCAGCTGGATCGTCCCTGCATTCAGCCCGTTCACCCCAGGCTCTTATTCTCTTTCTCCTTTTCTCCTTCTATGTCTCTGTTGTGTCACTGCCTCTTGATTTATCCGGCTTCTCTATCTCTCCTTCTCCCTGTCATCTTTTTTTTTTTTTTTTCTCCTCTCTCCAGTTTCTGGTTCGGCTCTTTCTCTGTCTCCATGTGTGGTAGGGAAAGGTCGTATTGACCTACATTCGCTGGGTTAGGAATGGTGCACTCGCTGCCCCCTCTGTCTCCTGGCACAGCACAAGAAGATCCTACTTATTCAACTGCAGAGAGAGGGACACGCCAAGACAGCTTCCGACAGTAAATCACAGAGGCCAATGCTGGATCATCCTGGGAGAAAATGAGGGACATAGTTAGAGGGAGAGGGCAGATGAGAATCAAAAAGGACAGAATAAGGCCTGAAATGAGGGTGAGAGGTAAAAAAAATCTCTCAAACAGAAACCGTATGTGCAGGAACATGTGTTATTGATGGCATAGTCACAGTTACTGGCATTGGTTGGTGGAAGCTGTCAGTATGAAGAGAGCCTGTACTGACAGCATATTTGGTCTTCTGCACAGATAATATTAATTGCTCTTATTACAGGGGTTTGGACCTGTAAATATGATTTGTCTTTATAAATTATATTGATGTTTAAATATACGACAAGGTAAACATCCATTACTGTTTGGAGAAGCATGATATTAAAAAGACTGGGCTATTAATATTTAAAAAAAAAGTTGTTTAGAAAATATTTACTCAATAATAGTGATTTAATAAGAATAAACAGATATTAATCGTGTTTAACGTATGACATTAACTTTGACAATCCTAAAACCACATTTTGTAAAATAAAAAATAAAACATTCCCTGTAATACAAGATTCTGATTGGTCACTCATGGTTTTCTGGTTTCTTGTTTTGTTTTTAATGGCCTATTAAACTTGAGAATTCTTCCAGGAAATATTTTTTTTCATTGCTATGCTGCTTTCATGTCTCTTGTGTGAGTCTATGGTGGTGATTCATTTGTTATTTGAAATATTTAACGTCTAAAAATAATTGCCAGAGGTTGTGGCATTAAAACATTATCAATATTTTTTCGTGACACTGCATCATTAGTTAATTTATGTTCACTTAATGAAGAAGCACATTAAATAAGCATACACTCTGAAACTATAGCCAGAGCTAGCTAGTGATACACAGCTCTGTGTAAATTTTTCCTTTAGAATTATTTGAATTATTGATTACTCTCTTTTGTTTTATTTTGTCTTTATGACATACAAATTGTATATTGTTATATATTAATTGTAAAATAAAAAAAATTCACCTCTGCTTCAGCCCACTAGCCACAAGGGCAATGCTGCTAGGTTATATGAGGTCATATCAGCTCTTTGGCCATTGATGAAGGTAAAGACAATATCATTCCCTGTAATCACCAGGAATCATTCACAAAAGGAAAGCATTGCTGATTGAATACAATAGCGCAGAAGTCCAACTTCCCTTTTTGAAAACAACTGTGGCGAAGAAATGTTTGTGTATTAAGGGTCCTTTTAAAAAGCACACCTGAATTCTATTTCTGTTTAAAAAAACCCAGACACGTGGCCCAGTTCTTTCAATACAATACGTAGGGGCTGAGCCATCAAAGACATGAAATGTTTAGAGGGCTATGCCATCCGTGCTCAAACAGATTTTCTCACAACATGCATTCATATCCTCTTCTTGTTTTGTTAACTGCCTTGGTTCTTTCTCTTTTCATCCAGGGCAGCCTAAATGTTAATTGTCGTAGGTTTGTTGTAAATTTTGACGCTTCTTCAGAACTTGGAGGACTTGAGAAGGCGCATCTGCATCACTTTGAGTCCTGTGTAAGACTGCTATGAGCTTTTGCTTTCATCACGTTGGCCTAGTTCCTCAGTCAGCCATCAGCTTCCGCACAAGACCCTGAGGATTCATTCTAGCGCCTGGGGTCAGTTGTTCTCTAATCCCATCTCTGCCCATGCTCTGTTTTAAGTTTACTCCATACTGCCTGCAGATTCCCTTGTTGCAGCTAGGTCGGTGTATCATTTCACGGAACGATTAGCAGCTCTCTCATTCTCTGCTTGTTGATGTTAAGTGTCCTTCCTCTGATATGGTGCTTCATTTGAGAAGACTGTGCACTTTATGCATCTCTTCACTGTTCCTTAGCGGTGTGGGGCAGGAAACATTGATGTGTGTCCATCTCAGCCTGTCATTAAGGTTTATTCTCACCAAGAGATTTGAAATACCTGGACTAAACATTCCCATTACTCTCAATGGCAGTTGCTCCACTATTGTATGAACTTTAGACCATTTTGAGATATGTAAACGGCAATAATCAAGAGCAGTGGTCCAAAGGTATTTCTACATTTTTAATTTTCAGAATTTCTGAAAAAAAAATCCACATTTTGGAAAGAAAATCAATTTTAACTTTTCATTTTTATAGTTTTCAGCAGTCTTCAGTGTCACATGATATTTCAAAAAAGTAATATAAAATGCTGATTTGATGCATAGGTATCACACATTATTATCAATTATTTTATTAATATTATTATTATCATTAATTTTCAATACTGGTATTGATGTTGAAAATAGGCTTAGCATATTAATGGTTTTGTGATAAATCTAATGATTCTTTTTAGGATTCTTTGATTTAAAAAGTACAAAAAAAGTATTAATTTCACACAGAAATATATTGTAACGTTATAAATGTCTTTATTGTCAATTTATCCATCAATGCTGCACAGAATTATTAATAGTCTCTTCTAATAAACTTAAAAATAAAGGTTCCAAAAGGATCTTTTAGCAGTGATGCCATAAACAACCATATTTGGTTCCCCAAAGAACCTTTCAGTTCCCAAAAGAACCATTTTGAAGAACATTTGAAAAATCTTAATAACCTTTTTTGACTACAAGGACAATTTTCTTCATTTGAAAGGTTCCATGGGTGTTTGAGGTTCTTCATAGAATTACTGATGCCAATAAAGAACCTTTATTTGTGTACAAGTTGAAGTGAGACCTTTATTCGTTCAGCTAAACATGGTAATAAACTGTAATCTAAAAAAGGAAGGATTGTTGGGACTGACTACGTGTTGACCTGCATAATAATGCCAGTGAGTTTTCCTCTTCTTTCGTTGCTGTTCTCCTGAGGCTTGTTTTAAAACGATGCTATAATGAGCTCTAATATAACAGCAGACACTTGATCTCAAAGCTCAACTCTCATTTGGGGGACGCTTGTGAGTGCTTGATTGGAGGCATGAATGAATCATGTGGAAGGCCTTCATAAAATCCATAGACTTGAGTATGTGCTCATCATTTAAACATGAGGCGGATTGCCGTCTCTGAGAGCATGAAGTCTAATGCCATTAAATGCAGTGCGCTTTCCTATGTTCAGTTACACTCATGTTTAAAGTAGGGAAGTGCAAAGCTGCGTATCGTCATAAATGACTTGTCGAGGGATGTCTCAATGATTGATAGGCCCACTGGCCGGTATAAATATGTGCATTTTTTTTCATTTCTGGGTTGTCTGTAATACCTGTACTGATCTGTTTCTGATCTGGGTTTTTGAGGTCTTCTGAGCCAGTCTTTATAGGGCTTTGTTTTTCGGATGTCATGAAGCATCGCCACCTTTGTCGCTGTTAAGGTCAAAGAATAGGTACGACAGGAGGATGAAGAATAGTGAGAGGGAAGGGAAGAAATGGAGACTGTCAAAATAGATCAGGGAATGAGAGCAGGGGGATGGGGAGATCTCTCTCACTCTTTTTCTTGCTCTCTCCGTCTGTGTCCTGGTTTTGTTTGATTGATTCCTATGTGTTTTTGGTCTTTAAACAGCTTGGCCTTTCCCACTTATTTGTTGCTATTTTTTTTTCCCCTCACGCGAGCATACTCCACCACATCAGCTCCCAATTGACTAACATGGATGTGGCTCAGAATAATACAGCTTTAACTGCTTTGCAGAAGCCTGTGTATTACAGTAGTGGTTTATTACTTGATATCATATCACAGGTGTAACTTTAAGAAAACATTGTATTTTTCTACTAACTGTTTTACAGTTGTTTTCATATCTTTTATACCTCTGATCTTTTATACTGTCTCAGCTGATTAAAATTGATGAATTTTTAAGTCATTAAATTCATTGTTCAGTATAGCATCGCACAGATTGAATACCCTATCATCAATATTTCTTTTCCTTTTCAATCCGGACTCGGAGGCTGTGACTCCATGTTGTTTCAAGCAGGGCTGCGACAACTAATCAATGAAATCGATTATTATCGATAATGAAAATAATTGACAGCGATTCTCGTTATAGATTAGTCGGGTTTCATTAACCGTAAGAATTCTTCATCTTATACTTGACTAGGCTCTTTGACAGGCCGCACGTTCTTCCACAGCTCAAAAACGTTTAGTTTAGGTTCATATTCTTATCTTTAAATGTCACACATTCACACAAGCATCTCCATTTCAGTCCATCCTTATGGCGGTTATGAAACTTATTAATAGTCAACTTTCTTGTTCTGTTTTATTTACCACATTTACTGTGCTATACATTTAAAAGAAATGTTTTTTTTATTTTATTGGTATATACTTATGAATGTATTTACTTGTGGTTTTTTTCACAATACAAAGAGCAATGTGTAACATTTAACCAAATTTAGTCTTCTGCTTCTTCCCATTTATTTGTACAATTTTCTATAGAGTATCATGTTCAAACAAATGGTAAAGAGAATTTTGCATCCGTTGACCCTTTAACATGTTTATATATATATATATATATATATATATATATATATATATATATATATATATATATATATATATATATATATATATATATATATATATATATGTAAGGTTAATAATAATTGTCAGGTTACCGTAAAGAGACAAGTCATTGGTAGGTTGATTTCCTGAGTATAAACGCTAAATTCAACACGAAAGCTTTGTTTGAGCAGATTTGCACAGCAACATTGGCTTAACCAGTGGGTGTGTGTCTGGGGTGGGACTATCTGTTAGCTGAACAGTAAAAACAGGTGGGGAAACCTGTTTGGAAATTATTTTATCAATATTTTTGCAGTTCCGTTTGTTTCTAGTAGTGGAGAGAAGTGACACACTGCAGCTTTAAGCCGTTTAACTCTTCATGGCTTTTGTGTTTTCGCTAGCTCACAATGACGGTGAACGGCAGCATGCGTCATGCCGTCTGTCTCCTAGCAGAGCATATTTACCGCAGCTCTCCAGACTTCTGGGTGCTGCTCCATGGAGACCTCCAGAATTAGGCCTGTGACGAACATCTTATTCAAGGGAACCTGAGCAGCTTTTTTTTTGTACTGTTTGTTGATTGTCTGTTTTTGTGAATGATTTTTTTTTGATGGCTTCTGTTTGTCTGTTAGATAGGCCAGACATTTCACATCTGTTTCATGCTATACATATTTCATCAGCAGTTGAATGATTTTGTTTGCTGTACTAACCTTTATATACCTTTTGAATTGAACTCTTCAGACAGGTCAAATTCCTTCTTGTTTGTTTATTAACTTGCTTTTTGAATCCATTTTTGTCAATTATTGCTGACTAGGAGTCACGTAGGATTAGTCATAACATTTAAAAACACCTGGATAAGATTTGAGGTCTTGAGACTCATTTTTGATTTTAATGTTTAAACAATGCTGGGCGATGAAGTCCAAAGTATTCTTCAGTTTTCACGCTTTTGTACATTCAGCTCAATGCAAAATACACTTAAAGTGCCGTTACGCCATTTTCAGTATCGCCGTGTATAATGTAACTGTATGTGAATGTAAACAATCTGCAAAGTTGTAAATCAGAAAGTGCATGATAAATTTATTGTTTCCCAAAATAAAGAATCGATACAGCGCTAGTCGTTAGCAATTAGAATCCCACGTAACACATTAGCATAAGTCTTGCATATGTAGTCATAAAGTCTTACAAAATATTAATAAGAATATAGGAGATGGCACTAGTTAATCATTTTCATATATGATATAGGCAAAATAGAATACTTCATCCTCAGAACGAGCTGACAAAACTCAATAAATGTGTTCAATGCTTTTGAAGGAGGATGCTGCTATTTGGAACTCATAAAAAACAGTTATCATGCAGAAATATATCGACGACACCCCATCATCCAATTCAGAATGACCATACGAACATATAGTTGCTGTGTGAACGAGATTTGTTCCTTATCACGTCTCATAGCGCAAAGTCACAATACTTTTTCGATGCGCATGGTGGAATTGTTTTCGTAAATGTTTCCATCACAGTTTATTCACAGTTTTACCTCATCAGATAACAAGTTTATCCTACTCAAATGTGCTCATAAGTTTTGATGCACATCTTGGTAATTCCATCCAGCGGTTTTTTTAAATGCCGTATTCCAAAATGCACATACAAAAACGTGGCTATTCACATGCCTAGCTGGTAATGTGCACAAACACAGGTGCTCAAAAAAAAACATGCATGCTGGACAGTTTCATCATTGTCCGGTGTCTGTGCTATTTCTGTCAAGGAATGATAAAAAAAAAAAAAATAATCTTTTGTACACATTTAAATTAGTTCTAGTTATCTTGTAAACCCTTTACACACGTGTATTGTATTATGGTCACAGTTTTTGTTGTTGTTATTCTTTCATTGTTAAAAATAAATGTATATAAGTTGATTTGTTAAACGTTACGAATAGCAAAAAACACACTTTTAAAATGTACAGAAAAAAATCGAAACTACATTTTCTGCGACATTGCCCAGTTCTTCTGAGCAACAACCAAGGCACCAACATAGACCTAGCAGCCTAACCTTCAAAATATCAGACATCAGCACATGAAAGGGCCTCAGATTTGGCGGTTGAGCTTAATCTAATTGCACCATGGGGAAATACGTCTTTTGGTGTGTGATAGGGATCAGAACGCTCTCTCTTGTGTTGGCATTGGCTCTGAACTGCTTCCCGGACAGCTCAGGGTAGTAAAAGCTCTGAATCGGAGGACTTCTGCCGCAGCTTTGTTATTTGTACGTTGCGGAGACCCGATTAGGCCTGGGTGAGCCAGATAGCAAGCATGTGGCAATGAGAGGCCCCTTTTCCTCAAACGCATGATTCACGTATGAGTCCGATCGATGACTCTCCGCCTGCTGCTCCACAAAAGGAGGGTTCGATCACAATGACTGGGCTTGTGTGGTAAGAAAGTGGCAGGGCTGGAGACACGTGGGCTTGAATCACAGCAGCCCTCTGCTTTTGTTCTTGTTTGGCTTTGAGTGGAGGGGCTTTTGGGTCTGACTAAAGTTGTAGACATGTAGCAAACACACATCTGACCTTGAGTGTGCGTCTTTTTGTATTGTGAGCCTCTTTACGTCACTAGCTCATTTCCTGTACGGTCACACCAAAAGGAAAGAAGTGACCTCACAACAACCCAGTTGTGTGTATGGTTTTGTTGCCGGCGTGCGTTTTGCGGTTGTGTGAAATTCAAGTTTTGAAATCGCTCTCGGCAACACGCAATGGTTCTTTTGTCTACTGAGCTACTGAATAGTTTGTGGTTGCTTCCTGCGAGTAAACGGCTCTTTGCTGGGGATTTGGAATGAAAGCGGAAAAATAATTTTTCTCCCCAGGAGTGGATTTGAAGCAGGCCTTTTCCACTGTCCGCTTAGCTTGTTTCCTTATTTGGGCTGGAATAGTGTGCCTGATCTTCTAATCGGTTGCCTTCAACGGTTTGCTTTTGAGCACTGGGCTGTTCGTGTTTGTGATTTTTGGCAAGTTTATGTGTTTTTCGAATATGAGTGGATTAATGAAACGAACGATTCATCTTTACCACCTCATGATAAATCACCCATTCATCAGGTCGCCCTTATGCTAAACGTCTGAGGCGTAAACAGGCTTGACTGTAACATTTTGGGGAAAACATATATATATATATATATATATATATATATATTATTTACTGGAGGCTATGTTGTGTGGTCTGAGTACATGTGTTAGCGTGGTGCACTTTAAGTGTCCCAGTTGTGAATAACCGTGTCAGGCATGCGCTTGGCATTACAAGTATGTCCCACGTGTTTATATTTGGTCTCCAGTCTCTATTCAACCTCACTTTGATGTTCCACCCTACAAAAGGAAAACATAGCAGATGGAATTTGTAGAAAACGGAGTTATGATTACTACCATCTTTTGCTAAAAAGCAAAACGAAAAACAAAGTACCTTTTATTGACTAGTGTTTTCAGTAGAAGTCCTTTTTTTTGCATTTACACTAAAGACAGAAGCGATGGCTGTCATCACAGGAATAAATTACATTTTAAAATATATTAAAATAGAAAACCGTTTTCAAGCTGTATTAATATTTCCAAAATTTTAATCAAATTATTATTTTATTTTTTATTTTTTTTTAAGTTGTTAAATGTTATAACACACAATTTTTGTGAATGTTTATATTTAACTACATGTTGCCATATATACATCCAGTGAGTCAGACGTTTCAGTAACTCAGTCAATAATTTATTAGAGATGGCCAACTTGTTTTTTTCCTTTTAATAAGTCTGGAGATTGTGAGTCGTTATGATTGATCCATAACTGATTCATAAGAATCAGTTATGGATATGAATCAGACTCTACTGGTTGATCTGTATGCTTTTATGTGGCCAGTGAAGATAATTTATGAGCTACTTGCCTATATTAGTGGTGGGTATATTGTTAGACACAACGTTTTCGTTAAAATATGTGAGATTTTGAACTAGGGGTGGGCATGTCATAGGGCCGTAAAACGTAATTATTTGTTCAAAATAATAAATTTTAATTAGACATTCTTTTTGATTAATAAAATTTAATTTAACTAAAATAGTTGAAAAATGTGAAATGGGGGGGAAAAATGGAATCTACCTAAATTAAAACGTAAAAAAAATATAATGAAATTTTGTAAACAATAAAACATTTTCATTTGCTGTTGCACACCTTACAGCGTTCGTCAGCCAGTCAGATTCAAGCATTCAGTGGCCCCCGTACTTATAGAAAATCTTTTTCTTGTTTTAAATTTTTCTATAATATATATATATATATATATATATATATATATATATATATATATATAAACCATGGTTTATATACAATCACCATGAGCTTCATACCGTGACTCTGCTTGTATAAAATATGTGTGTGGCCTTTTATAACACTTTTATCACCTCGCTGTCACACGGCACCGCTCTCTGTGACATCAGAGAGATGCAGATGGGATGTTCTGGTGCTGTGTGTCTCACAGAAAGAGGATCTGAGAGGAAGAGAGGGTGTCTTCTGCTCCTCAGATCTCGTGTCTGATTAGAGAGACCCTTTTCTGTCAGCAAGTCTCTTGCTTTTCCCTCCCCCACCTGCAAGCCAGCCCAGAACACCACACCTACAGCACAGACCAACACACAACACACAAAGACTCTTCCTGGAAGAGCGCTGTTAACATACCTGTTGAGAAATGTAGTGGGAAGTCGTATGTCCTCTGTCTAACGTTGCATGTAATTGCAGCCAGCGTTAAATTATGGTATGTTGTTCTTGTCACGTGACACGGCCTGACTTCAGTTGTGTGATTGAGTTCCCCTTTGAGTGTGTTGTTGAATTTGAACCACAAAGGAATTTTTTTTTTTTTTTCAGATATCTAACAGCAGTTTTAAATGTTACAATGATCCAGGTATTAAGTAGTCAAATGACGTAATAATTTAAATAATTAAAAATAACAAAACACAATTCTAATTGTTTGCAATTAAGCATACTAATATTAACATAAACTAACCAAAAAACTATATTTTTATGACGGTGTCATTTATTAACTAATATTAGACCTTTTTTACGTAATTTATCATTCAAAAGTATATAAATAAAAGCTAATTCAAAGTAAATAAATAATGCTTTATATTAAGACTAGTAAAATTTTTATATTTTAAAACAATGTGATCATTCAGAAGTAGCTGCTTGTTTGTTAGGTGGCCATTTGTAGTGCCCGTTCGAAAAACTATTACATTATTATGATGTAGAAAATCTTAAATAGTTTAGTCATATATGTAGCAGTGCTAGATGCCAATATGCAAAGCAGCCAGTGGTATGCAAAGCTAGTCGGCTAATTTGTTAGCTTGTGAACTGACTACAAAAGCATTTAATTTTCAGTTATAGCTTTTGTTTGTATGCAGTGGATAATCGTGAAAAATTCATGACTTTTTTTTTTTCTTGCGACGTATGCAAGCTGCATGACTTTTATTTAAAGCTTTACATAAAGTACAGCCTTTTGCTTTTGAATCTTTTTGCACGCGTTCCTCTTTCATCCTGCCCTCACATGCTCCATATTTTGCCCGTAAGCATGTGACTACATTCAACATGTGCCAGTAATGCTGCTTTTTTTGCATCCTTATAAAACAGAAGCTCCCATGATTCCCCTCTGTCAGGCAGTTTATGCATGATATAGAGGTCAGAACCTCTGCTGGATTAGTCCAGTGACTGGTGCCCAGACTCGAAGCTTAACCTCCGTGCCAACATCAGCACATTTTAGGGTCACTGGAGCAGGTCAGAATGAAGCAAAGTTTCAAGGGTGTGCTGTTAATTCACCAATAAATGAGAACTGAACACATTAAAAGTGATCTTAGTTAAATGTTCTTGTTATCTGTTCTTGAGAGAATAAACCCCCAGGCATCTTAAACCCCCAGATCTTAAAAGGCTTTATTCAGCATTGAAATTGTATTTAATTTAACTGTTTATCTATGTTAGTTAATAACTTAAACGGGCAACTGACTTGATCATAAAACCTCAAGATTTAGTTTTCAGCATGTTGATAAAGTTTGATAACAGTGAGGCACAACACACTGTATATTTTCAGTTGAAATAAGAACATGTTCTTATTTTCAATAACAGCCTGGCAGAAGCATTTCTTAGAAGGCAGCACTTTCCGTTTTCTTAAACGTTTTAAATCATTTCGATTGTGGTGTTTCTATGACGTTTACATTTATGGAAAAACGAATAATATTGAAACGTATGATAATCTATGAATCTGCTAGCAGGTTCTGATTATTTTTTTATTAATATTAAGCAATGTTTTTAAAATAACACACACACTAAAAATTATAACCAACTATAATAAAACTGGTCTGCAGACTTTTTAGTTGGTCTAACTCATCTTTTTTTTGTTTTTTGTTTTCTTCATAGATTGTTCGCTTTCAAAATGTGAGCCCAAAGCCGATGTCTCCAATCAAATAACAGGTAAAGAACTCCAAACCTGTTGATAGTTTATGTTCCTGCTGTATTCTTGAGTCTTACTGGCCAGTAAACCTCAACCTAAAAAAAAAAAATAAATAATAATAATAATTTTGCTATTTACTTTCACCTGTGTTTTTCTGCTTGGCAGGTTTTAACTTTGTTTGTTTTGTCTGTATATTTATCATGAAAGGAAAGATGTATTTGAGGGTTCCTGTCTCTGTTTGATGTTTTGACTGGATGTCTCTTTCTGCAAAAGAAGCACAGCAAATATCATGTCTGCTGGATAAACATCAAACAGCAGAAAGTGCGTGACGTTGTGTATACACAGACAACCAATGAATTGTTTTATCCGCGACTTGAACCCTGACTCTGAACATTCGTCCATTTTTTTTTTTCTTTGTCTGTAGTGTGGACATAGCTCTCTGGCAATGATCAGGAGCATGTGTTGTCCGTGATGCACATTCTTTACGTCTCTGACATGACTTTAAGTCAGGAAATCGCTGCTCCCAGAGCCGCAGAAATGTTGACAGTTCACACTTGCGGGGTTAAAATGAACCACATGTGCGCAATAGAGAGGAATCTGCCAGTGTTTTCAGAGCGAGACATCCAGCAGTTCTGTCATGAACACTTTTATGGCCTGTGCTTGCTGTAAGGAAGGTTTTACTACCCTAAAGTATGCTTCTCCAAATAACCAGTCCATACTACTATAAAAGTAATAGTATCCAGCATTGGGGAAGTGAAATTATAGCTTGCCAAGCTACTCGTATTTTAAACTAGCTTAGACGGCCAAGCTACTCATTTGATAAAGTAGTTATTTCTTACATATGTGATGATCAGATGAAATGATAATGAGGGTCTTAGAATTAGGGTTTGAATGACAGCATTTTCTAGTAGTAGGGATTTTGATTTGGTTCAGCCACAGCAAAAATGCTATTTCACACTTGCAACTACAAACACGCTCTCTTTGTGTGATTAACAGAAGTGTTTAACTCAGTATTTCTCTACAACAAGGATTCACATAAACGGTGAAAGAACGCGCACTAATGTAACAATGAGCTAACTCTGCACGCGCAATATTATGTGACATAAATCATTGGTTTTGTCACGCAATGCAACTGTTTGTTTGGGAAAAGTAGGTTATTGGAAAAGCTGCATTTATATTGAATATATTGAGGTATATTCTCGAGTAATGTGAGGGAAATCGTTTTTTAGATATCATGAGCTGACATCTTGGTAGTGCTGTAACAACAAAGCGTAGAGTCTGATGTGAATTTGCTCCGTGTAGTGCGACGCGATGCATAATTCACCCACCGTCTGTTGCAGCATTTCCTGCAAACATTTCTATTTTTTTGCGTTCATAATAAAGTGAAGGTTTTTGTTCGAATGTGTATAGTTTTGGCTCAAACATGCGAACAGCACCCGAAAAACAGCTGCGTTTGTGCCCTTGGCAATGTTTGCAATTGAATACTAGGTTGTGTGAAAAAGTATGCTGCATGCAATGGCAAATATGTCAGTGTGCTACATGGTTGTCGCGTGATCTCCATGTTTCATTCTACAAGGGGTTTCGAGTTGTTGCCTCCAAAAGTATGGTTATTTATTTGTATTGGCATGCTGCACTTACTGCAGAAATGTTAATATTATATTTTCTTTCAGTTGTGCGTTTTGTTGTGCGAGTCATTTGTAGAGTCAAAGATATCACTTGCTTTGATTGGTCTTTAATTGTTTACACACTGTACACCATCAATACCCTTGTTTTAAGTGATCCGAAGGTTACGCCGCTTGCTTCTGATTGGCTAATAGAGCACCTGTCTGTTTGATTATTGGATAAAGCAGCGCAACTCAGCTGCTGTAGTCTCTCACATTCTCATCTCTCTCTGTCAACTAGATTCCGAACATGAGCCCCCTGCAGGAAGCATTCGTGACTCTGTGCCAAAGAATAACTGCTGTCCCTAAATATTTAATCCAAAATGGCTTCCGTTGACAGACTGAACCACTTGCAGCTCTTTTACCACAGTACAAAATACGGTCATTGTAATGTTACAAATGGAGTATTTATCGAACAATATAGGCTACACATTTTCTCTCAAACATCTTGACACAGAAAAGTTGCTTGGGTCCCGCAGCTGTGCTTTCTATTAATAGATGCCATGACCCACCCCATCAAAGACTCTTTGCCCCTCTCAGTACCCACAGAGCACATGACCAACAGATACACAAACATGTGCTCATAGGCTGCTCTGACATCACAGTCACAGGAGATCACTGTCCAAACAAGATAGGCTTGGATCGAAGCGTTGCTGTGATATAGTCTTAAATATAGACCTACATCTAACATCGTTTAAACCTAGTTAGTCATTTTTCTTGTGACATGCAAGGCGGTTCAAGCGTGTATTAGAAAGCATAATGTTCTGCAGCATATTTAATAGTTTCAGGACGCTTTGTGATTTTAATCAACATACAGTATTAACCAGAAGCAACCACCCCTTCCTCTTCCCGTTTCACTTTAGATACTGTTAATGCTTCCACACTGCCGTCATGTTTGCTGCGTTAGTGCACGCCTCTATTTGATCTCATCATGTCATTGTTCAGCACAATTTATTCCGTCTTTTTCCTGTTTCTGGCCGAAAACCCGGTGCATCCATAGAAATACGTAATCAGGCCGCTATATCTTCAAAATAGAATATGACACTTTTTATCATGTAAAAATTTATATTAAAAAACTATATTATCGTGGACGGTATGATATGGCACACCTCTAAAAACATTGCAAGATGTTTTTGGAAACTTCAGAAGATAACTGGATCATGCTAACCAGCTTTCAGGTAGCTTTCAAGTGCGTTGCTAACTGTCCCAAATCATTGTAATCCTGGTCCCTAAATGTGGCATGTGCTGTTTTTTATTTTTATTTATCTTATTCTGTTTTTCTATTTTTCTTTCTATATAAATCATATAAATCATTTTGTACTATATTTTGTAGCCCATTTATTGTTTTACAGACAAAAAAACTAAATTTAAATGCTTAGAAAAGTAATGGTATACCTGTCACAAGCTGCAATATTTGAGGTAACCTTGGTGCCCACAACCTTCACTTCACTTTTTTACCATTTGCGCAAAGATGGTCTGTTCATATAAAAATGAACACGTTGGAAAATAGCACATACCTAAAGTGAAAGGTTTTGTTAGTTTATAAGATTTGAAGTTGTGTCGGCTGTCTATTAAATTATTAAAAGAGGGAGAAAATAGAAGTGGGATAGTACAACATAAGGTACTTAAAAGTGTTTTGGCTCACTGGATTACAGTATGTGCTTCCGAGGATTAGGACTTAGTGTAGGCACTCTTGTTGGACTTTTTAAACTGTGTTTGGTCTCCTCCTCTTTTTTTGGAATTGTAACGGTCATAACGGAGTCTCAGGAATTTCAATAACGGAAAACTCAGTCAGTCTGAGTCTAATGCTAAGTCAGTCATTTTTATGATTCGTTTGGAAAATGTTTGCCAAGCTCCAGTCATGTTAGATTATTGTGCTCCCTTTCAACATTGTTATTTCAAACCAAAGATGTTTAAAATGTGTTTGGCTTCTTATTGCCTTCTCATATCCCTATATGGACCTCAAATTATCACCGAGACGAGATGATCTTTTAAGGTGGAAGGATTTCCTATTCTTTTAGTGTCGGACAGCACATGGACGTGATTTAAAGGAGGATACGGATAGAAGTTGGGTGGTAGGAGAAACGGGTGAGGGACAGGCATTTATTATGCCTGTATGGGAATGAGTTGGCCAGAAGAAGTGAATTAAAGGAGAATCTGAGGAGGAATATGTGAGTCAGAAGACAGAATGGTAAAGCAGTATGAGAGACTGACGTGAAA